>NC_086113.1:70025359-70266976 GCF_963921235.1 Mobula hypostoma | reverse complement strand
CACTCCTGTACGCCCTCTCGTCTCCATCTGAGATTCTGCTGTATCTCACTCCTGTACGCCCTCTCGTCTCCATCTGAGATTCTGCTGTATCTCACTCCTGTACGCCCTCTCGTCTCCATCTGAGATTCTGCTGTATCTCACTCCTGTACGCCCTCTCGTCTCCATCTGAGATTCTGCTGTATCTCACTCCTGTACGCCCTCTCGTCTCCATCTGAGATTCTGCTGTATCTCACTCCTGTACGCCCTCTCGTCTCCATCTGAGATTCTGCTGTATCTCACTCCTGTACGCCCTCTCGTCTCCATCTGAGATTCTGCTATATCTCACTCCTGTACGCCCTCTCGTCTCCATATGAGATTCTGCTATATCTCACTCCCGTACGCCGTCTCGTCTCCATCCGAGATTCTGCTGTATCTCACTCCTGTACGCCCTCTTGTCTCCATCTGAGATTCTGCTGTATCTCACTCCTGTACGCCCTCTCGTCTCCATCTGAGATTCTGCTGTATCTCACTCCTGTACGCCCTCTCGTCTCCATCTGAGATTCTGCTATATCTCACTCCTGTACGCCCTCTCGTCTCCATCTGAGATTCTGCTGTATCTCACTCCTGTACGCCCTCTCGTCTCCATCTGAGATTCTGCTGTATCTCACTCCTGTACGCCCTCTCGTCTCCATCTGAGATTCTGCTGTATCTCACTCCTGTACGCCCTCTCGTCTCCATCTGAGATTCTGCTGTATCTCACTCCTGTACGCCCTCTCGTCTCCATCTGAGATTCTGCTGTATCTCACTCCTGTACGCCCTCTCGTCTCCATCTGAGATTCTGCTGTATCTCACTCCTGTACGCCCTCTCGTCTCCATCTGAGATTCTGCTGTATCTCACTCCTGTACGCCCTCTCGTCTCCATCTGAGATTCTGCTGTATCTCACTCCTGTACGCCCTCTCGTCTCCATCTGAGATTCTGCTGTATCTCACTCCTGTACGCCCTCTCGTCTCCATCTGAGATTCTGCTGTATCTCACTCCTGTACGCCCTCTCGTCTCCATCTGAGATTCTGCTGTATCTCACTCCTGTACGCCCTCTCGTCTCCATCTGAGATTCTGCTGTATCTCACTCCTGTACGCCCTCTCGTCTCCATCTGAGATTCTGCTGTATCTCACTCCTGTACGCCCTCTCGTCTCCATCTGAGATTCTGCTGTATCTCACTCCTGTACGCCCTCTCGTCTCCATCTGAGATTCTGCTGTATCTCACTCCTGTACGCCCTCTCGTCTCCATCTGAGATTCTGCTGTATCTCACTCCTGTACGCCCTCTCGTCTCCATCTGAGATTCTGCTGTATCTCACTCCTGTACGCCCTCTCGTCTCCATCTGAGATTCTGCTGTATCTCACTCCTGTACGCCCTCTCGTCTCCATCTGAGATTCTGCTGTATCTCACTCCTGTACGCCCTCTCGTCTCCATCTGAGATTCTGCTGTATCTCACTCCTGTACGCCCTCTCGTCTCCATCTGAGATTCTGCTGTATCTCACTCCTGTACGCCCTCTCGTCTCCATCTGAGATTCTGCTGTATCTCACTCCTGTACGCCCTCTCGTCTCCATCTGAGATTCTGCTGTATCTCACTCCTGTACGCCCTCTCGTCTCCATCTGAGATTCTGCTATATCTCACTCCTGTACGCCCTCTCGTCTCCATATGAGATTCTGCTATATCTCACTCCCGTACGCCGTCTCGTCTCCATCCGAGATTCTGCTGTATCTCACTCCTGTACGCCCTCTTGTCTCCATCTGAGATTCTGCTGTATCTCACTCCTGTACGCCCTCTCGTCTCCATCTGAGATTCTGCTGTATCTCACTCGGGTACGCCCTCTCGTCTCCATCTGAGATTCTGCTATATCTCACTCCTGTACGCCCTCTCGTCTCCATCTGAGATTCTGCTGTATCTCACTCCTGTACGCCCTCTCGTCTCCATCTGAGATTCTGCTGTATCTCACTCCTGTACGCCCTCTCGTCTCCATCTGAGATTCTGCTGTATCTCACTCCTGTACGCCCTCTCGTCTCCATCTGAGATTCTGCTGTATCTCACTCCTGTACGCCCTCTCGTCTCCATCCGAGATTCTGCTGTATCTCACTCCTGTACGCCCTCTTGTCTCCATCTGAGATTCTGCTATATCTCACTCCTGTACGCCCTCTCGTCTCCATCTGAGATTCTGCTGTATCTCACTCCTGTACGCCCTCTCGTCTCCATCTGAGATTCTGCTGTATCTCACTCCTGTACGCCCTCTCGTCTCCATCTGAGATTCTGCTGTATCTCACTCCTGTACGCCCTCTCGTCTCCATCTGAGATTCTGCTGTATCTCACTCCTGTACGCCCTCTCGTCTCCATCTGAGATTCTGCTGTATCTCACTCCTGTACGCCCTCTTGTCTCCATCTGAGATTCTGCTGTATCTCACTCCTGTACGCCCTCTCGTCTCCATCTGAGATTCTGCTGTATCTCACTCCTGTACGCCCTCTCGTCTCCATCTGAGATTCTGCTTTATCTCACTCCTGTACGCCCTCTCGTCTCCATCTGAGATTCTGCTGTATCTCACTCCGGTACGCCCTCTCGTCTCCATCTGAGATTCTGCTATATCTCACTCCTGTACGCCCTCTTGTCTCCATCTGAGATTCTGCTGTATCTCACTCCTGTAGGCCCTCTCGTCTCCGTCTGAGATTCTGCTGTATCTCACTCCTGTACGCCCTCTCGTCTCCATATGAGATTCTGCTATATCTCACTCCCGTACGCCGTCTCGTCTCCATCCGAGATTCTGCTGTATCTCACTCCTGTACGCCCTCTTGTCTCCATCTGAGATTCTGCTGTATCTCACTCCTGTACGCCCTCTCGTCTCCATCTGAGATTCTGCTGTATCTCACTCGGGTACGCCCTCTCGTCTCCATCTGAGATTCTGCTATATCTCACTCCTGTACGCCCTCTTGTCTCCATCTGAGATTCTGCCGTATCTCACTCCTGTACGCCCTCTCGTCTCCATCTGAGATTCTGCTGTATCTCACTCCTGTACGCCCTCTCGTCTCCATCTGAGATTCTGCTGTATCTCACTCCTGTACGCCCTCTCGTCTCCATCTGAGATTCTGCTGTATCTCACTCCTGTACGCCCTCTCGTCTCCATCTGAGATTCTGCTATATCTCACTCCTGTACGCCCTCTTGTCTCCATCTGAGATTCTGCTGTATCTCACTCCTGTACGCCCTCTCGTCTCCATCTGAGATTCTGCTGTATCTCACTCCTGTACGCCCTCTCGTCTCCATCTGAGATTCTGCTGTATCTCACTCCTGTACGCCCTCTCGTCTCCATATGAGATTCTGCTATATCTCACTCCCGTACGCCGTCTCGTCTCCATCTGAGATTCTGCTGTATCTCACTCCTGTACGCCCTCTTGTCTCCATCTGAGATTCTGCTGTATCTCACTCCTGTACGCCCTCTCGTCTCCATCCGAGATTCTGCTGTATCTCACTCCTGTACGCCCTCTCGTCTCCATCTGAGATTCTGCTGTATCTCACTCCTGTACGCCCTCTCGTCTCCATCTGAGATTCTGCTGTATCTCACTCCTGTACGCCCTCTCGTCTCCATCTGAGATTCTGCTATATCTCACTCCTGTACGCCCTCTCGTCTCCATCTGAGATTCTGCTGTATCTCACTCCTGTACGCCCTCTCGTCTCCATCTGAGATTCTGCTGTATCTCACTCCTGTACGCCCTCTCGTCTCCATCTGAGATTCTGCTGTATCTCACTCCTGTACGCCCTCTCGTCTCCATCTGAGATTCTGCTGTATCTCACTCCTGTACGCCCTCTCGTCTCCATCTGAGATTCTGCTGTATCTCACTCCTGTACGCCCTCTCGTCTCCATCTGAGATTCTGCTGTATCTCACTCCTGTACGCCCTCTCGTCTCCATCTGAGATTCTGCTGTATCTCACTCCTGTACGCCCTCTCGTCTCCATCTGAGATTCTGCTGTATCTCACTCCTGTACGCCCTCTCGTCTCCATCTGAGATTCTGCTGTATCTCACTCCTGTACGCCCTCTCGTCTCCATCTGAGATTCTGCTGTATCTCACTCCTGTACGCCCTCTCGTCTCCATCTGAGATTCTGCTGTATCTCACTCCTGTACGCCCTCTCGTCTCCATCTGAGATTCTGCTGTATCTCACTCCTGTACGCCCTCTCGTCTCCATCTGAGATTCTGCTGTATCTCACTCCTGTACGCCCTCTCGTCTCCATCTGAGATTCTGCTGTATCTCACTCCTGTACGCCCTCTCGTCTCCATCTGAGATTCTGCTGTATCTCACTCCTGTACGCCCTCTCGTCTCCATCTGAGATTCTGCTGTATCTCACTCCTGTACGCCCTCTCGTCTCCATCTGAGATTCTGCTGTATCTCACTCCTGTACGCCCTCTCGTCTCCATCTGAGATTCTGCTGTATCTCACTCCTGTACGCCCTCTCGTCTCCATCTGAGATTCTGCTGTATCTCACTCCGGTACGCCCTCTCGTCTCCATCTGAGATTCTGCTATATCTCACTCCTGTACGCCCTCTTGTCTCCATCTGAGATTCTGCTGTATCTCACTCCTGTAGGCACTCTCGTCTCCGTCTGAGATTCTGCTGTATCTCACTCCTGTACGCCCTCTCGTCTCCATATGAGATTCTGCTATATCTCACTCCCGTACGCCGTCTCGTCTCCATCCGAGATTCTGCTGTATCTCACTCCTGTACGCCCTCTTGTCTCCATCTGAGATTCTGCTGTATCTCACTCCTGTACGCCCTCTCGTCTCCATCTGAGATTCTGCTGTATCTCACTCGGGTACGCCCTCTCGTCTCCATCTGAGATTCTGCTATATCTCACTCCTGTACGCCCTCTTGTCTCCATCTGAGATTCTGCCGTATCTCACTCCTGTACGCCCTCTCGTCTCCATCTGAGATTCTGCTGTATCTCACTCCTGTACGCCCTCTCGTCTCCATCTGAGATTCTGCTGTATCTCACTCCTGTACGCCCTCTCGTCTCCATATGAGATTCTGCTATATCTCACTCCCGTACGCCGTCTCGTCTCCATCTGAGATTCTGCTGTATCTCACTCCTGTACGCCCTCTTGTCTCCATCTGAGATTCTGCTGTATCTCACTCCTGTACGCCCTCTCGTCTCCATCCGAGATTCTGCTGTATCTCACTCCTGTACACCCTCTCGTCTCCATCTGAGATTCTGCTGTATCTCACTCCTGTACGCCCTCTCGTCTCCATCTGAGATTCTGCTGTATCTCACTCCTGTACGCCCTCTCGTCTCCATCTGAGATTCTGCTGTATCTCACTCCTGTACGCCCTCTCGTCTCCATCTGAGATTCTGCTGTATCTCACTCCTGTACGTCCTCTCGTCTCCATCTGAGATTCTGCTGTATCTCACTCCCGTACGCCCTCTCGTCTCCATCTGAGATTCTGCTGTATCTCACTCCTGTACGCCCTCTCGTCTCCATCTGAGATTCTGCTGTATCTCACTCCTGTACGCCCTCTCGTCTCCATCTGAGATTCTGCTGTATCTCACTCCTGTACGCCCTCTCGTCTCCATCTGAGATTCTGCTGTATCTCACTCCTGTACGCCCTCTCGTCTCCATCTGAGATTCTGCTGTATCTCACTCCTGTACGCCCTCTCGTCTCCATCTGAGATTCTGCTATATCTCACTCCCGTACGCCGTCTCGACTCCATCCGAGATTCTGCTGTATCTCACTCCTGTACGCCCTCTTGTCTCCATCTGAGATTCTGCTGTATCTCACTCCTGTACGCCCTCTCGTCTCCATCTGAGATTCTGCTGTATCTCACTCGGGTACGCCCTCTCGTCTCCATCTGAGATTCTGCTATATCTCACTCCTGTACGCCCTCTCGTCTCCATCTGAGATTCTGCTGTATCTCACTCCTGTACGCCCTCTCGTCTCCATCTGAGATTCTGCTGTATCTCACTCCTGTACGCCCTCTCGTCTCCATCTGAGATTCTGCTGTATCTCACTCCTGTACGCCCTCTCGTCTCCATCTGAGATTCTGCTGTATCTCACTCCTGTACGCCCTCTCGTCTCCATCTGAGATTCTGCTGTATCTCACTCCTGTACGCCCTCTCGTCTCCATCTGAGATTCTGCTGTATCTCACTCCTGTACGCCCTCTCGTCTCCATCTGAGATTCTGCTGTATCTCACTCCTGTACGCCCTCTCGTCTCCATCTGAGATTCTGCTGTATCTCACTCCTGTACGCCCTCTCGTCTCCATCTGAGATTCTGCTGTATCTCACTCCTGTACGCCCTCTCGTCTCCATCTGAGATTCTGCTGTATCTCACTCCTGTACGCCCTCTCGTCTCCATCTGAGATTCTGCTGTATCTCACTCCTGTACGCCCTCTTGTCTCCATCTGAGATTCTGCTGTATCTCACTCCTGTACGCCCTCTCGTCTCCATCTGAGATTCTGCTGTATCTCACTCCTGTACGCCCTCTCGTCTCCATCTGAGATTCTGCTGTATCTCACTCCTGTACGCCCTCTCGTCTCCATCTGAGATTCTGCTGTATCTCACTCCGGTACGCCCTCTCGTCTCCATCTGAGATTCTGCTATATCTCACTCCTGTACGCCCTCTTGTCTCCATCTGAGATTCTGCTGTATCTCACTCCTGTACGCCCTCTCGTCTCCGTCTGAGATTCTGCTGTATCTCACTCCTGTACGCCCTCTCGTCTCCATATGAGATTCTGCTATATCTCACTCCCGTACGCCGTCTCGTCTCCATCCGAGATTCTGCTGTATCTCACTCCTGTACGCCCTCTTGTCTCCATCTGAGATTCTGCTGTATCTCACTCCTGTACGCCCTCTCGTCTCCATCTGAGATTCTGCTGTATCTCACTCGGGTACGCCCTCTCGTCTCCATCTGAGATTCTGCTATATCTCACTCCTGTACGCCCTCTTGTCTCCATCTGAGATTCTGCCGTATCTCACTCCTGTACGCCCTCTCGTCTCCATCTGAGATTCTGCTGTATCTCACTCCTGTACGCCCTCTCGTCTCCATCTGAGATTCTGCTGTATCTCACTCCTGTACGCCCTCTCGTCTCCATCTGAGATTCTGCTGTATCTCACTCCTGTACGCCCTCTCGTCTCCATCTGAGATTCTGCTGTATCTCACTCCTGTACGCCCTCTCGTCTCCATCTGAGATTCTGCTGTATCTCACTCCTGTACGCCCTCTCGTCTCCATCTGAGATTCTGCTGTATCTCACTCCTGTACGCCCTCTCGTCTCCATCTGAGATTCTGCTGTATCTCACTCCTGTACGCCCTCTCGTCTCCATCTGAGATTCTGCTGTATCTCACTCCGTACGCCCTCTCGTCTCCATCTGAGATTCTGCTGTATCTCACTCCTGTACGCCCTCTCGTCTCCATCTGAGATTCTGCTGTATCTCACTCCTGTACGCCCTCTCGTCTCCATCTAGATTCTGCTGTATCACTCTGCTGTATCTCACTCCTGTACGCCCTCTCGTCTCCATCTGAGATTCTGCTGTATCTCACTCCTGTACGCCCTCTCGTCTCCATCTGAGATTCTGCTTATCTCACTCCTGTACGCCCTCTCGTCTCCATCTGAGATTCTGCTGTATCACTCACTCCTGTACGCCCTCTCGTCTCCATCTGAGATTCTGCTGTATCTCACTCCTGTACGCCCTCTCGTCTCCATCTGAGATTCTGCTGTATCTCACTCCTGTACGCCCTCTCGTCTCCATCTGAGATTCTGCTGTATCTCACTCCTGTACGCCCTCTCGTCTCCATCTGAGATTCTGCTGTATCTCACTCCTGTACGCCCTCTCGTCTCCATCTGAGATTCTGCTTATCTCACTCCTGTGCCCTCTCGTCTCCATCTGAGATTCTGCTGTATCTCACTCCTGTACGCCCTCTCGTCTCCATCTGAGATTCTGCTGTATCTCACTCCTGTACGCCCTCTCGTCTCCATCTGAGATTCTGCTGTATCTCACTCCTGTACGCCCTCTCGTCTCCATCTGAGATTCTGCTGTATCTCACTCCTGTACGCCCTCTCGTCTCCATCTGAGATTCTGCTATATCTCACTCCTGTACGCCCTCTGTCTCCATCTGAGATTCTGCTGTATCTCACTCCTGTACGCCCTCTTGTCTCCATCTGAGATTCTGCTGTATCTCACTCCTGTACGCCCTCTCGTCTCCATCTGAGATTCTGCTGTATCTCACTCGGGTACGCCCTCTCGTCTCCATCTGAGATTCTGCTATATCTCACTCCTGTACGCCCTCTTGTCTCCATCTGAGATTCTGCTGTATCTCACTCCTGTACGCCCTCTCGTCTCCATCTGAGATTCTGCTGTATCTCACTCCTGTACGCCCTCTCGTCTCCATCTGAGATTCTGCTGTATCTCACTCCTGTACGCCCTCTCGTCTCCATCTGAGATTCTGCTGTATCTCACTCCTGTACGCCCTCTCGTCTCCATCTGAGATTCTGCTGTATCTCACTCCTGTACGCCCTCTCGTCTCCATCTGAGATTCTGCTGTATCTCACTCCTGTACGCCCTCTCGTCTCCATCTGAGATTCTGCTGTATCTCACTCCTGTACGCCCTCTCGTCTCCATCTGAGATTCTGCTGTATCTCACTCCTGTACGCCCTCTCGTCTCCATCTGAGATTCTGCTGTATCTCACTCCTGTACGCCCTCTCGTCTCCATCTGAGATTCTGCTGTATCTCACTCCTGTACGCCCTCTCGTCTCCATCTGAGATTCTGCTGTATCTCACTCCTGTACGCCCTCTCGTCTCCATCTGAGATTCTGCTGTATCTCACTCCTGTACGCCCTCTCGTCTCCATCTGAGATTCTGCTGTATCTCACTCCTGTACGCCCTCTCGTCTCCATCTGAGATTCTGCTTATCTCACTCCTGTACGCCCTCTCGTCTCCATCTGAGATTCTGCTGTATCTCACTCCTGTACGCCCTCTCGTCTCCATCTGAGATTCTGCTGTATCTCACTCCTGTACGCCCTCTCGTCTCCATCTGAGATTCTGCTGTATCTCACTCCTGTACGCCCTCTCGTCTCCATCTGAGATTCTGCTGTATCTCACTCCTGTACGCCCTCTCGTCTCCATCTGAGATTCTGCTATATCTCACTCCTGTACGCCCTCTCGTCTCCATCTGAGATTCTGCCGTATCTCACTCCTGTACGCCCTCTCGTCTCCATCTGAGATTCTGCTGTATCTCACTCCTGTACGCCCTCTCGTCTCCATCTGAGATTCTGCTGTATCTCACTCCTGTACGCCCTCTCGTCTCCATATGAGATTCTGCTATATCTCACTCCCGTACGCCGTCTCGTCTGCATCTGAGATTCTGCTGTATCTCACTCCTGTACGCCCTCTTCTCTCCATCTGAGATTCTGCTGTATCTCACTCCTGTACGCCGTCTCGTCTCCATCTGAGATTCTGCTGTATCTCACTCCTGTACGCCCTCTCGTCTCCATCTGAGATTCTGCTGTATCTCACTCCTGTACGCCCTCTCGTCTCCATCTGAGATTCTGCTGTATCTCACTCCTCTACGCCCTCTCGTCTCCATCTGAGATTCTGCTGTATCTCACTCCTGTACGCCCTCTGTCTCCATCTGAGATTCTGCTGTATCTCACTCCTGTACGCCCTCTCGTCTCCATCTGAGATTCTGCTGTATCTCACTCCTGTACGCCCTCTCGTCTCCATCTGAGATTCTGCTGTATCTCACTCCTGTACGCCCTCTCGTCTCCATCTGAGATTCTGCTGTATCTCACTCCTGTACGCCCTCTCGTCTCCATCTGAGATTCTGCTGTATCTCACTCCTGTACGCCCTCTCGTCTCCATCTGAGATTCTGCTGTATCTCACTCCTGTACGCCCTCTCGTCTCCATCTGAGATTCTGCTGTATCTCACTCCTGTACGCCCTCTCGTCTCCATCTGAGATTCTGCTGTATCTCACTCCTGTACGCCCTCTCGTCTCCATCTGAGATTCTGCTGTATCTCACTCCTGTACGCCCTCTCGTCTCCATCTGAGATTCTGCTATATCTCACTCCTGTACGCCCTCTTGTCTCCATCTGAGATTCTGCTGTATCTCACTCCTGTACGCCCTCTCGTCTCCATATGAGATTCTGCTATATCTCACTCCCGTACGCCGTCTCGACTCCATCCGAGATTCTGCTGTATCTCACTCCTGTACGCCCTCTTGTCTCCATCTGAGATTCTGCTGTATCTCACTCTGTACGCCCTATCGTCTCCATCTGAGATTCTGCTGTATCTCACTCCTGTACGCCCTCTCGTCTCCATCTGAGATTCTGCTGTATCTCACTCCTGTACGCCCTCTCGTCTCCATCTGAGATTCTGCTATATCTCACTCCTGTACGCCCTCTCGTCTCCATCTGAGATTCTGCTGTATCTCACTCCTGTACGCCCTCTCGTCTCCATCTGAGATTCTGCTATATCTCACTCCTGTACGCCCTCTCGTCTCCATCTGAGATTCTGCTGTATCTCACTCCTGTACGCCCTCTCGTCTCCATCTGAGATTCTGCTGTATCTCACTCCTGTACGCCCTCTCGTCTCCATCTGAGATTCTGCTGTATCTCACTCCTGTACGCCCTCTCGTCTCCATCTGAGATTCTGCTGTATCTCACTCCTGTACGCCCTCTCGTCTCCATCTGAGATTCTGCTATATCTCACTCCTGTACGCCCTCTTGTCTCCATCTGAGATTCTGCTGTATCTCACTCCTGTACGCCCTCTCGTCTCCATCTGAGATTCTGCTGTATCTCACTCCTGTACGCCCTCTCGTCTCCATCTGAGATTCTGCTGTATCTCACTCGGGTACGCCCTCTCGTCTCCATCTGAGATTCTGCTATATCTCACTCCTGTACGCCCTCTTGTCTCCATCTGAGATTCTGCTGTATCTCACTCCTGTACGCCCTCTCGTCTCCATCTGAGATTCTGCTGTATCTCACTCCTGTACGTCCTCTCGTCTCCATCTGAGATTCCGCTGTATCTCACTCCTGTACGCCCTCTCGTCTCCATCTGAGATTCTGCTGTATCTCACTCCTGTACGCCCTCTCGTCTCCATCTGAGATTCTGCTGTATCTCACTCCGTACGCCCTCTCGTCTCCATCTGAGATTCTGCTGTATCTCACTCCTGTACGCCCTCTCGTCTCCATCTGAGATTCTGCTGTATCTCACTCCTGTACGCCCTCTCGTCTCCATCTGAGATTCTGCTGTATCTCACTCCTGTACGCCCTCTCGTCTCCATCTGAGATTCTGCTGTATCTCACTCCTGTACGCCCTCTCGTCTCCATCTGAGATTCTGCTGTATCTCACTCCTGTACGCCCTCTCGTCTCCATCTGAGATTCTGCTGTATCTCACTCCGTACGCCCTCTCGTCTCCATCTGAGATTCTGCTGTATCTCACTCCTGTACGCCCTCTCGTCTCCATCTGAGATTCTGCTGTATCTCACTCCTGTACGCCCTCTCGTCTCCATCTGAGATTCTGCTGTATCTCACTCCTGTACGCCCTCTCGTCTCCATCTGAGATTCTGCTGTATCTCACTCCTGTACGCCCTCTCGTCTCCATCTGAGATTCTGCTGTATCTCACTCCTGTACGCCCTCTTGTCTCCATCTGAGATTCTGCTGTATCTCACTCCTGTACGCCCTCTCGTCTCCATCTGAGATTCTGCTGTATCTCACTCGGGTACGCCCTCTCGTCTCCATCTGAGATTCTGCTATATCTCACTCCTGTACGCCCTCTTGTTTCCATCTGAGATTCTGCCGTATCTCACTCCTGTACGCCCTCTCGTCTCCATCTGAGATTCTGCTGTATCTCACTCCTGTACGCCCTCTCGTCTCCATCTGAGATTCTGCTGTATCTCACTCCGGTACGCCCTCTCGTCTCCATATGAGATTCTGCTATATCTCACTCCCGTACGCCGTCTCGTCTGCATCTGAGATTCTGCTGTATCTCACTCCTGTACGCCCTCTTGTCTCCATCTGAGATTCTGCTGTATCTCACTCCTGTACGCCGTCTCGTCTCCATCCGAGATTCTGCTGTATCTCACTCCTGTACACCCTCTCGTCTCCATCTGAGATTCTGCTGTATCTCACTCCTGTACGCCCTCTCGTCTCCATCTGAGATTCTGCTGTATCTCACTCCTGTACGCCCTCTCGTCTCCATCTGAGATTCTGCTGTATCTCACTCCTGTACGCCCTCTCGTCTCCATCTGAGATTCTGCTGTATCTCACTCCTGTACGCCCTCTCGTCTCCATCTGAGATTCTGCTGTATCTCACTCCTGTACGCCCTCTCGTCTCCATCTGAGATTCTGCTGTATCTCACTCCTGTACGCCCTCTCGTCTCCATCTGAGATTCTGCTGTATCTCACTCCTGTACGCCCTCTCGTCTCCATCTGAGATTCTGCTGTATCTCACTCGGGTACGCCCTCTCGTCTCCATCTGAGATTCTGCTGTATCTCACTCCTGTACGCCCTCTCGTCTCCATCTGAGATTCTGCTGTATCTCACTCCTGTACGCCCTCTCGTCTCCATCTGAGATTCTGCTGTATCTCACTCCTGTACGCCCTCTCGTCTCCATCTGAGATTCTGCTATATCTCACTCCTGTACGCCCTCTTGTCTCCGTCTGAGATTCTGCTGTATCTCACTCCTGTACGCCCTCTCGTCTCCATATGAGATTCTGCTATATCTCACTCCCGTACGCCGTCTCGTCTCCATCCGAGATTCTGCTGTATCTCACTCCTGTACGCCCTCTTGTCTCCATCTGAGTTTCTGCTGTATCTCACTCCTGTACGCCCTCTCGTCTCCATCTGAGATTCTGCTGTATCTCACTCGGGTACGCCCTCTCGTCTCCATCTGAGATTCTGCTATATCTCACTCCTGTACGCCCTCTCGTCTCCATCTGAGATTCTGCTGTATCTCACTCCTGTACGCCCTCTCGTCTCCATCTGAGATTCTGCTGTATCTCACTCCTGTACGCCCTCTCGTCTCCATCTGAGATTCTGCTGTATCTCACTCCTGTACGCCCTCTCGTCTCCATCTGAGATTCTGCTGTATCTCACTCCTGTACGCCCTCTCGTCTCCATCTGAGATTCTGCTGTATCTCACTCCTGTACGCCCTCTCGTCTCCATCTGAGATTCTGCTGTATCTCACTCCTGTACGCCCTCTCGTCTCCATCTGAGATTCTGCTGTATCTCACTCCTGTACGCCCTCTCGTCTCCATCTGAGATTCTGCTGTATCTCACTCCTGTACGCCCTCTCGTCTCCATCTGAGATTCTGCTGTATCTCACTCCGTACGCCCTCTCGTCTCCATCTGAGATTCTGCTGTATCTCACTCCTGTACGCCCTCTCGTCTCCATCTGAGATTCTGCTGTATCTCACTCCTGTACGCCCTCTTGTCTCCATCTGAGATTCTACTGTATCTCACTCCTGTACGCCCTCTCGTCTCCATCTGAGATTCTGCTGTATCTCACTCCTGTACGCCCTCTCGTCTCCATCTGAGATTCTGCTTATCTCACTCCTGTACGCCCTCTCGTCTCCATCTGAGATTCTGCTGTATCTCACTCCGGTACGCCCTCTCGTCTCCATCTGAGATTCTGCTATATCTCACTCCTGTACGCCCTCTTGTCTCCATCTGAGATTCTGCTGTATCTCACTCCTGTAGGCCCTCTCGTCTCCGTCTGAGATTCTGCTGTATCTCACTCCTGTACGCCCTCTCGTCTCCATATGAGATTCTGCTATATCTCACTCCCGTACGCCGTCTCGTCTCCATCCGAGATTCTGCTGTATCTCACTCCTGTACGCCCTCTTGTCTCCATCTGAGATTCTGCTGTATCTCACTCCTGTACGCCCTCTCGTCTCCATCTGAGATTCTGCTGTATCTCACTCGGGTACGCCCTCTCGTCTCCATCTGAGATTCTGCTATATCTCACTCCTGTACGCCCTCTTGTCTCCATCTGAGATTCTGCCGTATCTCACTCCTGTACGCCCTCTCGTCTCCATCTGAGATTCTGCTGTATCTCACTCCTGTACGCCCTCTCGTCTCCATCTGAGATTCTGCTGTATCTCACTCCTGTACGCCCTCTCGTCTCCATCTGAGATTCTGCTGTATCTCACTCCTGTACGCCCTCTCGTCTCCATCTGAGATTCTGCTGTATCTCACTCCTGTACGCCCTCTCGTCTCCATCTGAGATTCTGCTGTATCTCACTCCTGTACGCCCTCTCGTCTCCATCTGAGATTCTGCTGTATCTCACTCCTGTACGCCCTCTCGTCTCCATCTGAGATTCTGCTGTATCTCACTCCTGTACGCCCTCTCGTCTCCATCTGAGATTCTGCTGTATCTCACTCCTGTACGCCCTCTCGTCTCCATCTGAGATTCTGCTGTATCTCACTCCTGTACGCCCTCTCGTCTCCATCTGAGATTCTGCTGTATCTCACTCCTGTACGCCCTCTCGTCTCCATCTGAGATTCTGCTGTATCTCACTCCTGTACGCCCTCTCGTCTCCATCTGAGATTCTGCTGTATCTCACTCCTGTACGCCCTCTCGTCTCCATCTGAGATTCTGCTATATCTCACTCCCGTACGCCCTCTCGTCTCCATCTGAGATTCTGCTGTATCTCACTCCTGTACGCCCTCTTGTCTCCATCTGAGATTCTGCTGTATCTCACTCCTGTACGCCCTCTCGTCTCCATCTGAGATTCTGCTGTATCTCACTCGGGTACGCCCTCTCGTCTCCATCTGAGATTCTGCTATATCTCACTCCTGTACGCCCTCTTGTCTCCATCTGAGATTCTGCTGTATCTCACTCCTGTACGCCCTCTCGTCTCCATCTGAGATTCTGCTGTATCTCACTCCTGTACGCCCTCTCGTCTCCATCTGAGATTCTGCTGTATCTCACTCCTGTACGCCCTCTCGTCTCCATCTGAGATTCTGCTATATCTCACTCCTGTACGCCCTCTTGTCTCCATCTGAGATTCTGCTGTATCTCACTCCTGTACCGGATTCCTTATCTCACTCGCCTCTCGTCTCCATCTGAGATTCTGCTGTATCTCACTCCTGTACGCCCTCTCGTCTCCATCTGAGATTCTGCTGTATCTCACTCCTGTACGCCCTCTCGTCTCCATCTGAGATTCTGCTGTATCTCACTCCTGTACCCCTCTCGTCTCCATCTGAGATTCTGCTGTATCTCACTCCTGTACGCCCTCTCGTCTCCATCTGAGATTCTGCTATATCTCACTCCTGTACGCCCTCTCGTCTCCATCTGAGATTCTGCTGTATCTCACTCCTGTACGCCCTCTCGTCTCCATCTGAGATTCTGCTGTATCTCACTCCTGTACGCCCTCTCGTCTCCATCTGAGATTCTGCTGTATCTCACTCCTGTACGCCCTCTCGTCTCCATCTGAGATTCTGCTGTATCTCACTCCTGTACGCCCTCTCGTCTCCATCTGAGATTCTGCTGTATCTCACTCCTGTACGCCCTCTCGTCTCCATCTGAGATTCTGCTGTATCTCACTCCTGTACGCCCTCTCGTCTCCATCTGAGATTCTGCTGTATCTCACTCCTGTACGCCCTCTCGTCTCCATCTGAGATTCTGCTGTATCTCACTCCTGTACGCCCTCTCGTCTCCATCTGAGATTCTGCTGTATCTCACTCCTGTACGCCCTCTCGTCTCCATCTGAGATTCTGCTGTATCTCACTCCTGTACGCCCTCTCGTCTCCATCTGAGATTCTGCTGTATCTCACTCCTGTACGCCCTCTCGTCTCCATCTGAGATTCTGCTGTATCTCACTCCTGTACGCCCTCTCGTCTCCATCTGAGATTCTGCTGTATCTCACTCCTGTACGCCCTCTCGTCTCCATCTGAGATTCTGCTGTATCTCACTCCGTACGCCCTCTCGTCTCCATCTGAGATTCTGCTGTATCTCACTCCTGTACGCCCTCTCGTCTCCATCTGAGATTCTGCTGTATCTCACTCCTGTACGCCCTCTCGTCTCCATCTGAGATTCTGCTGTATCTCACTCCTGTACGCCCTCTCGTCTCCATCTGAGATTCTGCTATATCTCACTCCTGTACGCCCTCTTGTCTCCATCTGAGATTCTGCTGTATCTCACTCCTGTACGCCCTCTGGTCTCCATCTGAGATTCTGCTGTATCTCACTCCTGTACGCCCTCTCGTCTCCATCTGAGATTCTGCTGTATCTCACTCGGGTACGCCCTCTCGTCTCCATCTGAGATTCTGCTATATCTCACTCCTGTACGCCCTCTTGTCTCCATCTGAGATTCTGCTGTATCTCACTCCTGTACGCCCTCTCGTCTCCATCTGAGATTCTGCTGTATCTCACTCCTGTACGCCCTCTCGTCTCCATCTGAGATTCTGCTGTATCTCACTCCTGTACGCCCTCTGTCTCCATCTGAGATTCTGCTGTATCTCACTCCTGTACGCCCTCTCGTCTCCATCTGAGATTCTGCTGTATCTCACTCCTGTACGCCCTCTTGTCTCCATCTGAGATTCTGCTGTATCTCACTCCTGTACGCCCTCTCGTCTCCATCTGAGATTCTGCTGTATCTCACTCCTGTACGCCCTCTCGTCTCCATCTGAGATTCTGCTGTATCTCACTCCTGTACGCCCTCTCGTCTCCATCTGAGATTCTGCTGTATCTCACTCCTGTACGCCCTCTCGTCTCCATCTGAGATTCTGCTGTATCTCACTCCTGTACGCCCTCTCGTCTCCATCTGAGATTCTGCTGTATCTCACTCCTGTACGCCCTCTCGTCTCCATCTGAGATTCTGCTATATCTCACTCCTGTACGCCCTCTCGTCTCCATCTGAGATTCTGCTGTATCTCACTCCTGTACGCCCTCTCGTCTCCATCTGAGATTCTGCTGTATCTCACTCCTGTACGCCCTCTTGTCTCCATCTGAGATTCTGCTGTATCTCACTCCTGTACGCCCTCTCGTCTCCATCTGAGATTCTGCTGTATCTCACTCGGGTACGCCCTCTCGTCTCCATCTGAGATTCTGCTATATCTCACTCCTGTACGCCCTCTTGTCTCCATCTGAGATTCTGCCGTATCTCACTCCTGTACGCCCTCTCGTCTCCATCTGAGATTCTGCTGTATCTCACTCCTGTACGCCCTCTCGTCTCCATCTGAGATTCTGCTGTATCTCACTCCGGTACGCCCTCTCGTCTCCATATGAGATTCTGCTATATCTCACTCCCGTACGCCGTCTGGTCTGCATCTGAGATTATGCTGTATCTCACTCCTGTACGCCCTCTTGTCTCCATCTGAGATTCTGCTGTATCTCACTCCTGTACGCCGTCTCGTCTCCATCCGAGATTCTGCTGTATCTCACTCCTGTACACCCTCTCGTCTCCATCTGAGATTCTGCTGTATGTCACTCCTGTACGCCCTCTCGTCTCCATCTGAGATTCTGCTGTATCTCACTCCTGTACGCCCTCTCGTCTCCATCTGAGATTCTGCTGTATCTCACTCCTGTACGCCCTCTCGTCTCCATCTGAGATTCTGCTGTATCTCACTCCTGTACGCCCTCTCGTCTCCATCTGAGATTCTGCTGTATCTCACTCCTGTACGCCCTCTCGTCTCCATCTGAGATTCTGCTGTATCTCACTCCTGTACGCCCTCTCGTCTCCATCTGAGATTCTGCTGTATCTCACTCCTGTACGCCCTCTCGTCTCCATCTGAGATTCTGCTGTATCTCACTCCGGGTACGCCCTCTCGTCTCCATCTGAGATTCTGCTGTATCTCACTCCTGTACGCCCTCTCGTCTCCATCTGAGATTCTGCTGTATCTCACTCCTGTACGCCCTCTCGTCTCCATCTGAGATTCTGCTGTATCTCACTCCTGTACGCCCTCTCGTCTCCATCTGAGATTCTGCTATATCTCACTCCTGTACGCCCTCTTGTCTCCATCTGAGATTCTGCTGTATCTCACTCCTGTACGCCCTCTCGTCTCCATATGAGATTCTGCTATATCTCACTCCCGTACGCCGTCTCGTCTCCATCCGAGATTCTGCTGTATCTCACTCCTGTACGCCCTCTTGTCTCCATCTGAGTTTCTGCTGTATCTCACTCCTGTACGCCCTCTCGTCTCTATCTGAGATTCTGCTGTATCTCACTCGGGTACGCCCTCTCGTCTCCATCTGAGATTCTGCTATATCTCACTCCTGTACGCCCTCTCGTCTCCATCTGAGATTCTGCTGTATCTCACTCCTGTACGCCCTCTCGTCTCCATCTGAGATTCTGCTGTATCTCACTCCCTGTACGCCCTCTCGTCTCCATCTGAGATTCTGCTGTATCTCACTCCTGTACGCCCTCTCGTCTCCATCTGAGATTCTGCTGTATCTCACTCCTGTACGCCCTCTCGTCTCCATCTGAGATTCTGCTGTATCTCACTCCTGTACGCCCTCTCGTCTCCATCTGAGATTCTGCTGTATCTCACTCCTGTACGCCCTCTCGTCTCCATCTGAGATTCTGCTGTATCTCACTCCTGTACGCCCTCTCCTCCATCTGAGATTCTGCTGTATCTCACTCCTGTACGCCCTCTCGTCTCCATCTGAGATTCTGCTGTATCTCACTCCCGTACGCCCTCTCGTCTCCATCTGAGATTCTGCTGTATCTCACTCCTGTACGCCCTCTCGTCTCCATCTGAGATTCTGCTGTATCTCACTCCTGTACGCCCTCTTGTCTCCATCTGAGATTCTGCTGTATCTCACTCCTGTACGCCCTCTCGTCTCCATCTGAGATTCTGCTGTATCTCACTCCTGTACGCCCTCTCGTCTCCATCTGAGATTCTGCTTTATCTCACTCCTGTACGCCCTCTCGTCTCCATCTGAGATTCTGCTGTATCTCACTCCGGTACGCCCTCTCGTCTCCATCTGAGATTCTGCTATATCTCACTCCTGTACGCCCTCTTGTCTCCATCTGAGATTCTGCTGTATCTCACTCCTGTAGGCCCTCTCGTCTCCGTCTGAGATTCTGCTGTATCTCACTCCTGTACGCCCTCTCGTCTCCATATGAGATTCTGCTATATCTCACTCCCGTACGCCGTCTCGTCTCCATCCGAGATTCTGCTGTATCTCACTCCTGTACGCCCTCTTGTCTCCATCTGAGATTCTGCTGTATCTCACTCCTGTACGCCCTCTCGTCTCCATCTGAGATTCTGCTGTATCTCACTCGGGTACGCCCTCTCGTCTCCATCTGAGATTCTGCTATATCTCACTCCTGTACGCCCTCTTGTCTCCATCTGAGATTCTGCCGTATCTCACTCCTGTACGCCCTCTCGTCTCCATCTGAGATTCTGCTGTATCTCACTCCTGTACGCCCTCTCGTCTCCATCTGAGATTCTGCTGTATCTCACTCCTGTACGCCCTCTTGTCTCCATCTGAGATTCTGCTGTATCTCACTCCTGTACGCCCTCTCGTCTCCATCTGAGATTCTGCTGTATCTCACTCCTGTACGCCCTCTCGTCTCCATCTGAGATTCTGCTGTATCTCACTCCTGTACGCCCTCTCGTCTCCATCTGAGATTCTGCTGTATCTCACTCCTGTACGCCCTCTCGTCTCCATCTGAGATTCTGCTGTATCTCACTCCTGTACGCCCTCTCGTCTCCATCTGAGATTCTGCTGTATCTCACTCCTGTACGCCCTCTCGTCTCCATCTGAGATTCTGCTGTATCTCACTCCTGTACGCCCTCTCGTCTCCATCTGAGATTCTGCTGTATCTCACTCCTGTACGCCCTCTCGTCTCCATCTGAGATTCTGCTGTATCTCACTCCTGTACGCCCTCTCGTCTCCATCTGAGATTCTGCTGTATCTCACTCCTGTACGCCCTCTCGTCTCCATATGAGATTCTGCTATATCTCACTCCCGTACGCCCTCTCGTCTCCATCCGAGATTCTGCTGTATCTCACTCCTGTACGCCCTCTTGTCTCCATCTGAGATTCTGCTGTATCTCACTCCTGTACGCCCTCTCGTCTCCATCTGAGATTCTGCTGTATCTCACTCGGGTACGCCCTCTCGTCTCCATCTGAGATTCTGCTATATCTCACTCCTGTACGCCCTCTTGTCTCCATCTGAGATTCTGCTGTATCTCACTCCTGTACGCCCTCTCGTCTCCATCTGAGATTCTGCTGTATCTCACTCCTGTACGCCCTCTCGTCTCCATCTGAGATTCTGCTGTATCTCACTCCTGTACGCCCTCTCGTCTCCATCTGAGATTCTGCTGTATCTCACTCCTGTACGCCCTCTCGTCTCCATCTGAGATTCTGCTGTATCTCACTCCTGTACGCCCTCTCGTCTCCATCTGAGATTCTGCTGTATCTCACTCCTGTACGCCCTCTCGTCTCCATCTGAGATTCTGCTGTATCTCACTCCTGTACGCCCTCTCGTCTCCATCTGAGATTCTGCTGTATCTCACTCCTGTACGCCCTCTCGTCTCCATCTGAGATTCTGCTATATCTCACTCCTGTACGCCCTCTCGTCTCCATCTGAGATTCTGCTGTATCTCACTCCTGTACGCCCTCTTGTCTCCATCTGAGATTCTGCTGTATCTCACTCCTGTACGCCCTCTCGTCTCCATCTGAGATTCTGCTGTATCTCACTCGGGTACGCCCTCTCGTCTCCATCTGAGATTCTGCTATATCTCACTCCTGTACGCCCTCTCGTCTCCATCTGAGATTCTGCTGTATCTCACTCCTGTACGCCCTCTCGTCTCCATCTGAGATTCTGCTGTATCTCACTCCTGTACGCCCTCTCGTCTCCATCTGAGATTCTGCTGTATCTCACTCCTGTACGCCCTCTCGTCTCCATCTGAGATTCTGCTGTATCTCACTCCTGTACGCCCTCTCGTCTCCATCTGAGATTCTGCTGTATCTCACTCGTACGCCCTCTCGTCTCCATCTGAGATTCTGCTGTACCTCACTCCTGTACACCCTCGTCTCCATCTGAGATTCTGCTGTATCTCACTCCTGTACGCCCTCTTGTCTCCATCTGAGATTCTGCTGTATCTCACTCCTGTACGCCCTCTTGTCTCCATCTGAGATTCTGCTGTATCTCACTCCTGTACGCCCTCTCGTCTCCATCTGAGATTCTGCTGTATCTCACTCCTGTACGCCCTCTCGTCTCCATCTGAGATTCTGCTGTATCTCACTCCTGTACGCCCTCTCGTCTCCATCTGAGATTCTGCTGTATCTCACTCCTGTACGCCCTCTCGTCTCCATCTGAGATTCTGCTGTATCTCACTCCTGTACGCCCTCTCGTCTCCATCTGAGATTCTGCTATATCTCACTCCTGTACGCCCTCTGGTCTCCATCTGAGATTCTGCTGTATCTCACTCCTGTACGCCCTCTCGTCTCCATCTGAGATTCTGCTGTATCTCACTCGGGTACGCCCTCTCGTCTCCATCTGAGATTCTGCTGTATCTCACTCCTGTACGCCCTCTCGTCTCCATCTGAGATTCTGCTGTATCTCACTCCTGTACGCCCTCTCGTCTCCATCTGAGATTCTGCTGTATCTCACTCCTGTACGCCCTCTCGTCTCCATCTGAGATTCTGCTATATCTCACTCCTGTACGCCCTCTCGTCTCCATCTGAGATTCTGCTGTATCTCACTCCTGTACGCCCTCTCGTCTCCATCTGAGATTCTGCTGTATCTCACTCCTGTACGCCCTCTCGTCTCCATCTGAGATTCTGCTGTATCTCACTCCTGTACGCCCTCTCGTCTCCATCTGAGATTCTGCTGTATCTCACTCCTGTACGCCCTCTTGTCTCCATCTGAGATTCTGCTGTATCTCACTCCTGTACGCCCTCTCGTCTCCATCTGAGATTCTGCTGTATCTCACTCCTGTACGCCCTCTCGTCTCCATCTGAGATTCTGCTGTATCTCACTCCTGTACGCCCTCTCGTCTCCATCTGAGATTCTGCTGTATCTCACTCCTGTACGCCCTCTCGTCTCCATCTGAGATTCTGCTGTATCTCACTCGGGTACGCCCTCTCGTCTCCATCTGAGATTCTGCTGTATCTCACTCCTGTACGCCCTCTCGTCTCCATCTGAGATTCTGCTGTATCTCACTCCTGTACGCCCTCTCGTCTCCATCTGAGATTCTGCTGTATCTCACTCCTGTACGCCCTCTCGTCTCCATCTGAGATTCTGCTGTATCTCACTCCTGTACGCCCTCTCGTCTCCATCTGAGATTCTGCTGTATCTCACTCCTGTACGCCCTCTCGTCTCCATCTGAGATTCTGCTATATCTCACTCCTGTACGCCCTCTCGTCTCCATCTGAGATTCTGCTATATCTCACTCCTGTACGCCCTCTTGTCTCCGTCTGAGATTCTGCTGTATCTCACTCCTGTACGCCCTCTTGTCTCCATCTGAGTTTCTGCTGTATCTCACTCCTGTACGCCCTCTCGTCTCCATCTGAGATTCTGCTGTATCTCACTCGGGTACGCCCTCTCGTCTCCATCTGAGATTCTGCTATATCTCACTCCTGTACGCCCTCTTGTCTCCATCTGAGATTCTGCCGTATCTCACTCCTGTACGCCCTCTCGTCTCCATCTGAGATTCTGCTGTATCTCACTCCTGTACGCCCACTCGTCTCCATCTGAGATTCTGCTGTATCTCACTCCTGTACGCCCTCTGGTCTCCATCTGAGATTCTGCTGTATCTCACTCCTGTACGCCCTCTCGTCTCCATCTGAGATTCTGCTGTATCTCACTCCTGTACGCCCTCTCGTCTCCATCTGAGATTCTGCTGTATCTCACTCCTGTACACCCTCGTCTCCGTCTGAGATTCTGCTGTATCTCACTCCTGTACGCCCTCTTGTCTCCATCTGAGATTCTGCTGTATCTCACTCCTGTACGCCCTCTCGTCTCCATCTGAGATTCTGCTGTATCTCACTCCTGTACGCCCTCTCGTCTCCATCTGAGATTCTGCTGTATCTCACTCCTGTACGCCTCTCGTCTCCATCTGAGATTCTGCTGTATCTCATCCGTACGCCCTCTCGTCTCCATCTGAGATTCTGCTGTATCTCACTCCTGTACGCCCTCTCGTCTCCATCTGAGATTCTGCTGTATCTCACTCCTGTACGCCCTCTCGTCTCCATCTGAGATTCTGCTGTATCTCACTCCTGTACGCCCTCTCGTCTCCATCTGAGATTCTGCTGTATCTCACTCCTGTACGCCCTCTCGTCTCCATCTGAGATTCTGCTGTATCTCACTCCTGTACGCCCTCTCGTCTCCATCTGAGATTCTGCTGTATCTCACTCTGTACGCCCTCTCGTCTCCATCTGAGATTCTGCTGTATCTCACTCCTGTACGCCCTCTCGTCTCCATCTGAGATTCTGCTGTATCTCACTCCTGTACGCCCTCTCGTCTCCATCTGAGATTCTGCTGTATCTCACTCCTGTACGCCCTCTCGTCTCCATCTGAGATTCTGCTATATCTCACTCCTGTACGCCCTCTGTCTCCATCTGAGATTCTGCTGTATCTCACTCCTGTACGCCCTCTCGTCTCCATCTGAGATTCTGCTGTATCTCACTCCTGTACGCCCTCTCGTCTCCATCTGAGATTCTGCTGTATCTCACTCCTGTACGCCCTCTCGTCTCCATCTGAGATTCTGCTGTATCTCACTCCTGTACGCCCTCTCGTCTCCATCTGAGATTCTGCTGTATCTCACTCCTGTACGCCCTCTCGTCTCCATCTGAGATTCTGCTGTATCTCACTCCTGTACGCCCTCTCGTCTCCATCTGAGATTCTGCTGTATCTCACTCCTGTACGCCCTCTCGTCTCCATCTGAGATTCTGCTGTATCTCACTCCTGTACGCCCTCTCGTCTCCATCTGAGATTCTGCTGTATCTCACTCCTGTACGCCCTCTCGTCTCCATCTGAGATTCTGCTGTATCTCACTCCTGTACGCCCTCTCGTCTCCATCTGAGATTCTGCTATATCTCACTCCTGTACGCCCTCTTGTCTCCATCTGAGATTCTGCTGTATCTCACTCCTGTACGCCCTCTCGTCTCCATCTGAGATTCTGCTATATCTCACTCCTGTACGCCCTCTCGTCTCCATCTGAGATTCTGCTGTATCTCACTCCTGTACGCCCTCTCGTCTCCATCTGAGATTCTGCTATATCTCACTCCTGTACGCCCTCTCGTCTCCATATGAGATTCTGCTATATCTCACTCCCGTACGCCGTCTCGTCTCCATCCGAGATTCTGCTGTATCTCACTCCTGTACGCCCTCTTGTCTCCATCTGAGTTTCTGCTGTATCTCACTCCTGTACGCCCTCTCGTCTCCATCTGAGATTCTGCTGTATCTCACTCGGGTACGCCCTCTCGTCTCCATCTGAGATTCTGCTATATCTCACTCCTGTACGCCCTCTTGTCTCCATCTGAGATTCTGCCGTATCTCACTCCTGTACGCCCTCTCGTCTCCATCTGAGATTCTGCTGTATCTCACTCCTGTACGCCCTCTCGTCTCCATCTGAGATTCTGCTGTATCTCACTCCTGTACGCCCTCTCGTCTCCATCTGAGATTCTGCTATATCTCACTCCTGTACGCCCTCTTGTCTCCGTCTGAGATTCTGCTGTATCTCACTCCTGTACGCCCTCTTGTCTCCATCTGAGATTCTGCTGTATCTCACTCCTGTACGCCCTCTCGTCTCCATCTGAGATTCTGCTGTATCTCACTCCTGTACGCCCTCTCGTCTCCATCTGAGATTCTGCTGTATCTCACTCCTGTACGCCCTCTCGTCTCCATCTGAGATTCTGCTGTATCTCACTCCTGTACGCCCTCTCGTCTCCATCTGAGATTCTGCTGTATCTCACTCCTGTACGCCCTCTTGTCTCCATCTGAGATTCTGCTGTATCTCACTCCTGTACGCCCTCTCGTCTCCATCTGAGATTCTGCTGTATCTCACTCCTGTACGCCCTCTCGTCTCCATCTGAGATTCTGCTGTATCTCACTCCTGTACGCCCTCTCGTCTCCATCTGAGATTCTGCTGTATCTCACTCCGGTACGCCCTCTTGTCTCCATCTGAGATTCTGCTGTATCTCACTCCTGTACGCCCTCTCGTCTCCATCTGAGATTCTGCTGTATCTCACTCCCGTACGCCCTCTCGTCTCCATCTGAGATTCTGCTGTATCTCACTCCTGTACGCCCTCTCGTCTCCATCTGAGATTCTGGTGTATCTCACTCCTGTTTGCCCTCTCGTCTCCATCTGAGATTCTGCTATATCTCACTCCTGTACCCCCTCTCGTCTCCATCTGAGATTCTGCTGTATCTCACTCCTGTACGCCCTCTCGTCTCCATCTGAGATTCTGCTGTATCTCACTCCTGTACGCCCTCTCGTCTCCATCTGAGATTCTGCTGTATCTCACTCCTGTACGCCCTCTCGTCTCCATCTGAGATTCTGCTGTATCTCACTCCTGTACGCCCTCTCGTCTCCATCTGAGATTCTGCTGTATCTCACTCCTGTACGCCCTCTTGTCTCCATCTGAGATTCTGCTGTATCTCACTCCCGTACGCCCTCTCGTCTCCATCTGAGATTCTGCTGTATCTCACTCCTGTACGCCCTCTCGTCTCCATCTGAGATTCTGCTTTATCTCACTCCTGTACGCCCTCTCGTCTCCATCTGAGATTCTGCTGTATCTCACTCCGGTACGCCCTCTCGTCTCCATCTGAGATTCTGCTATATCTCACTCCTGTACGCCCTCTTGTCTCCATCTGAGATTCTGCTGTATCTCACTCCTGTAGGCCCTCTCGTCTCCGTCTGAGATTCTGCTGTATCTCACTCCTGTACGCCCTCTCGTCTCCATATGAGATTCTGCTATATCTCACTCCCGTGCGCCGTCTCGTCTCCATCCGAGATTCTGCTGTATCTCACTCCTGTACGCCCTCTTGTCTCCATCTGAGATTCTGCTGTATCTCACTCCTGTACGCCCTCTCGTCTCCATCTGAGATTCTGCTGTATCTCACTCGGGTACGCCCTCTCGTCTCCATCTGAGATTCTGCTGTATCTCACTCCTGTACGCCCTCTCGTCTCCATCTGAGATTCTGCTGTATCTCACTCCTGTACGCCCTCTCGTCTCCATCTGAGATTCTGCTGTATCTCACTCCTGTACGCCCTCTCGTCTCCATCTGAGATTCTGCTGTATCTCACTCCTGTACGCCCTCTCGTCTCCATATGAGATTCTGCTATATCTCACTCCCGTACGCCGTCTCGTCTCCATCCGAGATTCTGCTGTATCTCACTCCTGTACGCCCTCTTGTCTCCATCTGAGATTCTGCTGTATCTCACTCCTGTACGCCCTCTCGTCTCCATCTGAGATTCTGCTGTATCTCACTCGGGTACGCCCTCTCGTCTCCATCTGAGATTCTGCTATATCTCACTCCTGTACGCCCTCTTGTCTCCATCTGAGATTCTGCCGTATCTCACTCCTGTACGCCCTCTCGTCTCCATCTGAGATTCTGCTGTATCTCACTCCTGTACGCCCTCTCGTCTCCATCTGAGATTCTGCTGTATCTCACTCCGGTACGCCCTCTCGTCTCCATATGAGATTCTGCTATATCTCACTCCCGTACGCCGTCTGGTCTGCATCTGAGATTCTGCTGTATCTCACTCCTGTACGCCCTCTTGTCTCCATCTGAGATTCTGCTGTATCTCACTCCTGTACGCCGTCTCGTCTCCATCCGAGATTCTGCTGTATCTCACTCCTGTACACCCTCTCGTCTCCATCTGAGATTCTGCTGTATGTCACTCCTGTACGCCCTCTCGTCTCCATCTGAGATTCTGCTGTATCTCACTCCTGTACGCCCTCTCGTCTCCATCTGAGATTCTGCTGTATCTCACTCCTGTACGCCCTCTCGTCTCCATCTGAGATTCTGCTGTATCTCACTCCTGTACGCCCTCTCGTCTCCATCCGAGATTCTGCTGTATCTCACTCCTGTACGCCCTCTCGTCTCCATCTGAGATTCTGCTGTATCTCACTCCTGTACGCCCTCTCGTCTCCATCTGAGATTCTGCTGTATCTCACTCCTGTACGCCCTCTCGTCTCCATCTGAGATTCTGCTGTATCTCACTCCTGTACCCCTCTCGTCTCCATCTGAGATTCTGCTGTATCTCACTCCTGTACGCCTCCTCATCTGCTTATCTCACTCCTGTACCCCTCTGTCTCCATCTGATTCTCTGTATTCGTAGCCCTCTCGTCTCCATCTGAGATTCTGCTGTATCTCACTCCTGTACGCCCTCTCGTCTCCATCTGAGATTCTGCTGTATCTCACTCCTGTACGCCCTCTCGTCTCCATCTGAGATTCTGCTGTATCTCACTCGGGTACGCCCTCTCGTCTCCATCTGAGATTCTGCTGTATCTCACTCCTGTACGCCCTCTCGTCTCCATCTGAGATTCTGCTGTATCTCACTCCTGTACGCCCTCTCGTCTCCATCTGAGATTCTGCTGTATCTCACTCCTGTACGCCCTCTCGTCTCCATCTGAGATTCTGCTATATCTCACTCCTGTACGCCCTCTTGTCTCCGTCTGAGATTCTGCTGTATCTCACTCCTGTACGCCCTCTCGTCTCCATATGAGATTCTGCTATATCTCACTCCCGTACGCCGTCTCGTCTCCATCCGAGATTCTGCTGTATCTCACTCCTGTACGCCCTCTTGTCTCCATCTGAGTTTCTGCTGTATCTCACTCCTGTACGCCCTCTCGTCTCCATCTGAGATTCTGCTGTATCTCACTCGGGTACGTCCTCTCGTCTCCATCTGAGATTCTGCTATATCTCACTCCTGTACACCCTCTCGTCTCCATCTGAGATTCTGCTGTATCTCACTCCTGTACGCCCTCTCGTCTCCATCTGAGATTCTGCTGTATCTCACTCCTGTACGCCCTCTCTTCTCCATCTGAGATTCTGCTGTATCTCACTCGGGTACGCCCGCTCGTCTCCATCTGAGATTCTGCTGTATCTCACTCCTGTACGCCCTCTCGTCTCCATCTGAGATTCTGGTGTATCTCACTCCTGTTTGCCCTCTTGTCTCCATCTGAGATTCTGCTATATCTCACTCCTGTACCCCCTCTCGTCTCCATCTGAGATTCTGCTGTATCTCACTCGGGTACGCCCTCTCGTCTCCATCTGAGATTCTGCTGTATCTCACTCCTGTACGCCCTCTCGTCTCCGTCTGAGATTCTGCTGTATCTCACTCCTGTACGCCCTCTCGTCTCCATCTGAGATTCTGCTGTATCTCACTTCTGTACGCCCTCTCGTCTCCATCTGAGATTCTGCTGTATCTCACTCCTGTACGCCCTCTTGTCTCCATCTGAGATTCTACTGTATCTCACTCCCGTACGCCCTCTCGTCTCCATCTGAGATTCTGCTGTATCTCACTCCTGTACGCCCTCTCGTCTCCATCTGAGATTCTGCTTTATCTCACTCCTGTACGCCCTCTCGTCTCCATCTGAGATTCTGCTGTATCTCACTCCGGTACGCCCTCTCGTCTCCATCTGAGATTCTGCTATATCTCACTCCTGTACGCCCTCTTGTCTCCATCTGAGATTCTGCTGTATCTCACTCCTGTAGGCCCTCTCGTCTCCGTCTGAGATTCTGCTGTATCTCACTCCTGTACGCCCTCTCGTCTCCATATGAGATTCTGCTATATCTCACTCCCGTGCGCCGTCTCGTCTCCATCCGAGATTCTGCTGTATCTCACTCCTGTACGCCCTCTTGTCTCCATCTGAGATTCTGCTGTATCTCACTCCTGTACGCCCTCTCGTCTCCATCTGAGATTCTGCTGTATCTCACTCGGGTACGCCCTCTCGTCTCCATCTGAGATTCTGCTATATCTCACTCCTGTACGCCCTCTTGTCTCCATCTGAGATTCTGCCGTATCTCACTCCTGTACGCCCTCTCGTCTCCATCTGAGATTCTGCTGTATCTCACTCCTGTACGCCCTCTCGTCTCCATCTGAGATTCTGCTGTATCTCACTCCGGTACGCCCTCTCGTCTCCATATGTGATTCTGCTATATCTCACTCCCGTACGCCGTCTGGTCTGCATCTGAGATTATGCTGTATCTCACTCCTGTACGCCCTCTTGTCTCCATCTGAGATTCTGCTGTATCTCACTCCTGTACGCCGTCTCGTCTCCATCCGAGATTCTGCTGTATCTCACTCCTGTACACCCTCTCGTCTCCATCTGAGATTCTGCTGTATGTCACTCCTGTACGCCCTCTCGTCTCCATCTGAGATTCTGCTGTATCTCACTCCTGTACGCCCTCTCGTCTCCATCTGAGATTCTGCTGTATCTCACTCCTGTACGCCCTCTCGTCTCCATCTGAGATTCTGCTGTATCTCACTCCTGTACGCCCTCTCGTCTCCATCTGAGATTCTGCTGTATCTCACTCCTGTACGCCCTCTCGTCTCCATCTGAGATTCTGCTGTATCTCACTCCTGTACGCCCTCTCGTCTCCATCTGAGATTCTGCTGTATCTCACTCCTGTACGCCCTCTCGTCTCCATCTGAGATTCTGCTGTATCTCACTCCTGTACGCCCTCTCGTCTCCATCTGAGATTCTGCTGTATCTCACTCCTGTACGCCCTCTCGTCTCCATCTGAGATTCTGCTGTATCTCACTCCTGTACGCCCTCTCGTCTCCATCTGAGATTCTGCTGTATCTCACTCCTGTACGCCCTCTCGTCTCCATCTGAGATTCTGCTGTATCTCACTCCTGTACGCCCTCTCGTCTCCATCTGAGATTCTGCTGTATCTCACTCGGGTACGCCCTCTCGTCTCCATCTGAGATTCTGCTATATCTCACTCCTGTACGCCCTCTCGTCTCCATCTGAGATTCTGCTGTATCTCACTCCTGTACGCCCTCTCGTCTCCATCTGAGATTCTGCTGTATCTCACTCCTGTACGCCCTCTCGTCTCCATCTGAGATTCTGCTGTATCTCACTCCCGTACGCCCTCTCGTCTCCATCTGAGATTCTGCTGTATCTCACTCCTGTACGCCCTCTCGTCTCCATCTGAGATTCTGCTGTATCTCACTCCTGTACGCCCTCTCGTCTCCATCTGAGATTCTGCTGTATCTCACTCCTGTACGCCCTCTCGTCTCCATCTGAGATTCTGCTGTATCTCACTCCTGTACGCCCTCTCGTCTCCATCTGAGATTCTGCTGTATCTCACTCCTGTACGCCCTCTCGTCTCCATCTGAGATTCTGCTGTATCTCACTCCTGTACGCCCTCTCGTCTCCATCTGAGATTCTGCTGTATCTCACTCCTGTACGCCCTCTTGTCTCCATCTGAGATTCTGCTGTATCTCACTCCCGTACGCCCTCTCGTCTCCATCTGAGATTCTGCTGTATCTCACTCCTGTACGCCCTCTCGTCTCCATCTGAGATTCTGCTTTATCTCACTCCTGTACGCCCTCTCGTCTCCATCTGAGATTCTGCTGTATCTCACTCCGGTACGCCCTCTCGTCTCCATCTGAGATTCTGCTATATCTCACTCCTGTACGCCCTCTTGTCTCCATCTGAGATTCTGCTGTATCTCACTCCTGTAGGCCCTCTCGTCTCCGTCTGAGATTCTGCTGTATCTCACTCCTGTACGCCCTCTCGTCTCCATATGAGATTCTGCTATATCTCACTCCCGTACGCCGTCTCGTCTCCATCCGAGATTCTGCTGTATCTCACTCCTGTACGCCCTCTTGTCTCCATCTGAGATTCTGCTGTATCTCACTCCTGTACGCCCTCTCGTCTCCATCTGAGATTCTGCTGTATCTCACTCGGGTACGCCCTCTCGTCTCCATCTGAGATTCTGCTATATCTCACTCCTGTACGCCCTCTTGTCTCCATCTGAGATTCTGCCGTATCTCACTCCTGTACGCCCTCTCGTCTCCATCTGAGATTCTGCTGTATCTCACTCCTGTACGCCCTCTCGTCTCCATCTGAGATTCTGCTGTATCTCACTCCGGTACGCCCTCTCGTCTCCATATGAGATTCTGCTATATCTCACTCCCGTACGCCGTCTGGTCTGCATCTGAGATTATGCTGTATCTCACTCCTGTACGCCCTCTTGTCTCCATCTGAGATTCTGCTGTATCTCACTCCTGTACGCCCTCTCGTCTCCATCTGAGATTCTGCTGTATCTCACTCCTGTACGCCCTCTCGTCTCCATCTGAGATTCTGCTGTATCTCACTCCTGTACGCCCTCTCGTCTCCATCTGAGATTCTGCTGTATCTCACTCCTGTACGCCCTCTCGTCTCCATCTGAGATTCTGCTGTATCTCACTCCTGTACGCCCTCTCGTCTCCATCTGAGATTCTGCTGTATCTCACTCCTGTACGCCCTCTCGTCTCCATCTGAGATTCTGCTGTATCTCACTCCTGTACGCCCTCTCGTCTCCATCTGAGATTCTGCTGTATCTCACTCCTGTACGCCCTCTCGTCTCCATCTGAGATTCTGCTGTATCTCACTCCTGTACGCCCTCTCGTCTCCATCCGAGATTCTGCTGTATCTCACTCCTGTACACCCTCTCGTCTCCATCTGAGATTCTGCTGTATGTCACTCCTGTACGCCCTCTCGTCTCCATCTGAGATTCTGCTGTATCTCACTCCTGTACGCCCTCTCGTCTCCATCTGAGATTCTGCTGTATCTCACTCCTGTACGCCCTCTCGTCTCCATCTGAGATTCTGCTGTATCTCACTCCTGTACGCCCTCTCGTCTCCATCTGAGATTCTGCTGTATCTCACTCCTGTACGCCCTCTCGTCTCCATCTGAGATTCTGCTGTATCTCACTCGGGTACGCCCTCTCGTCTCCATCTGAGATTCTGCTGTATCTCACTCCTGTACGCCCTCTCGTCTCCATCTGAGATTCTGCTGTATCTCACTCCTGTACGCCCTCTCGTCTCCATCTGAGATTCTGCTGTATCTCACTCCTGTACGCCCTCTCGTCTCCATCTGAGATTCTGCTATATCTCACTCCTGTACGCCCTCTTGTCTCCGTCTGAGATTCTGCTGTATCTCACTCCTGTACGCCCTCTCGTCTCCATATGAGATTCTGCTATATCTCACTCCCGTACGCCGTCTCGTCTCCATCCGAGATTCTGCTGTATCTCACTCCTGTACGCCCTCTTGTCTCCATCTGAGTTTCTGCTGTATCTCACTCCTGTACGCCCTCTCGTCTCCATCTGAGATTCTGCTGTATCTCACTCGGGTACGCCCTCTCGTCTCCATCTGAGATTCTGCTATATCTCACTCCTGTACGCCCTCTTGTCTCCATCTGAGATTCTGCTGTATCTCACTCCTGTACGCCCTCTCGTCTCCATCTGAGATTCTGCTGTATCTCACTCCTGTACGCCCTCTCGTCTCCATCTGAGATTCTGCTGTATCTCACTCCTGTACGCCCTCTCGTCTCCATCTGAGATTCTGCTGTATCTCACTCCTGTACGCCCTCTCGTCTCCATCTGAGATTCTGCTGTATCTCACTCCTGTACGCCCTCTCGTCTCCATCTGAGATTCTACTGTATCTCACTCCTGTACGCCCTCTCGTCTCCATCTGAGATTCTGCTGTATCTCACTCCTGTACGCCCTCTCGTCTCCATCTGAGATTCTGCTGTATCTCACTCCTGTACGCCCTCTCGTCTCCATCTGAGATTCTGCTGTATCTCACTCCGGTACGCCCTCTCGTCTCCATCTGAGATTCTGCTGTATCTCACTCCTGTACGCCCTCTTGTCTCCATCTGAGATTCTGCTGTATCTCACTCCTGTAGGCCCTCTCGTCTCCGTCTGAGATTCTGCTGTATCTCACTCCTGTACGCCCTCTCGTCTCCATATGAGATTCTGCTATATCTCACTCCCGTACGCCGTCTCGTCTCCATCCGAGATTCTGCTGTATCTCACTCCTGTACGCCCTCTTGTCTCCATCTGAGATTCTGCTGTATCTCACTCCTGTACGCCCTCTCGTCTCCATCTGAGATTCTGCTGTATCTCACTCGGGTACGCCCTCTCGTCTCCATCTGAGATTCTGCTATATCTCACTCCTGTACGCCCTCTTGTCTCCATCTGAGATTCTGCCGTATCTCACTCCTGTACGCCCTCTCGTCTCCATCTGAGATTCTGCTGTATCTCACTCCTGTACGCCCTCTCGTCTCCATCTGAGATTCTGCTGTATCTCACTCCTGTACGCCCTCTTGTCTCCATCTGAGATTCTGCTGTATCTCACTCCTGTACGCCGTCTCGTCTCCATCTGAGATTCTGCTGTATCTCACTCCTGTACGCCCTCTCGTCTCCATCTGAGATTCTGCTGTATCTCACTCCTGTACGCCCTCTCGTCTCCATCTGAGATTCTGCTGTATCTCACTCCTGTACGCCCTCTCGTCTCCATCTGAGATTCTGCTGTATCTCACTCCTGTACGCCCTCTCGTCTCCATCTGAGATTCTGCTGTATCTCACTCCTGTACGCCCTCTCGTCTCCATCTGAGATTCTGCTGTATCTCACTCCTGTACGCCCTCTCGTCTCCATATGAGATTCTGCTATATCTCACTCCCGTACGCCGTCTCGTCTCCATCCGAGATTCTGCTGTATCTCACTCCTGTACGCCCTCTTGTCTCCATCTGAGATTCTGCTGTATCTCACTCCTGTACGCCCTCTCGTCTCCATCTGAGATTCTGCTGTATCTCACTCGGGTACGCCCTCTCGTCTCCATCTGAGATTCTGCTATATCTCACTCCTGTACGCCCTCTTGTCTCCATCTGAGATTCTGCCGTATCTCACTCCTGTACGCCCTCTCGTCTCCATCTGAGATTCTGCTGTATCTCACTCCTGTACGCCCTCTCGTCTCCATCTGAGATTCTGCTGTATCTCACTCCTGTACGCCCTCTCGTCTCCATCTGAGATTCTGCTGTATCTCACTCCTGTACGCCCTCTCGTCTCCATCTGAGATTCTGCTATATCTCACTCCTGTACGCCCTCTCGTCTCCATCTGAGATTCTGCTGTATCTCACTCCTGTACGCCCTCTCGTCTCCATCTGAGATTCTGCTGTATCTCACTCCTGTACGCCCTCTCGTCTCCATCTGAGATTCTGCTGTATCTCACTCCTGTACGCCCTCTCGTCTCCATCTGAGATTCTGCTGTATCTCACTCCTGTACGCCCTCTCGTCTCCATATGAGATTCTGCTATATCTCACTCCCGTACGCCGTCTCGTCTCCATCCGAGATTCTGCTGTATCTCACTCCTGTACGCCCTCTTGTCTCCATCTGAGTTTCTGCTGTATCTCACTCCTGTACGCCCTCTCGTCTCCATCTGAGATTCTGCTGTATCTCACTCGGGTACGCCCTCTCGTCTCCATCTGAGATTCTGCTATATCTCACTCCTGTACGCCCTCTTGTCTCCATCTGAGATTCTGCTGTATCTCACTCCTGTACGCCCTCTCGTCTCCATCTGAGATTCTGCTGTATCTCACTCCTGTACGCCCTCTCGTCTCCATCTGAGATTCTGCTATATCTCACTCCTGTACGCCCTCTCGTCTCCATCTGAGATTCTGCTGTATCTCACTCCTGTACGCCCTCTCGTCTCCATCTGAGATTCTGCTGTATCTCACTCCTGTACGCCCTCTCGTCTCCATCTGAGATTCTGCTGTATCTCACTCCTGTACGCCCTCTCGTCTCCATCTGAGATTCTGCTGTATCTCACTCCTGTACGCCCTCTCGTCTCCATCTGAGATTCTGCTGTATCTCACTCCTGTACGCCCTCTTGTCTCCATCTGATATTCTACTGTATCTCACTCCTGTACGCCCTCTCGTCTCCATCTGAGATTCTGCTGTATCTCACTCCTGTACGCCCTCTCGTCTCCATCTGAGATTCTGCTTTATCTCACTCCTGTACGCCCTCTCGTCTCCATCTGAGATTCTGCTGTATCTCACTCCGGTACGCCCTCTCGTCTCCATCTGAGATTCTGCTATATCTCACTCCTGTACGCCCTCTTGTCTCCATCTGAGATTCTGCTGTATCTCACTCCTGTAGGCCCTCTCGTCTCCGTCTGAGATTCTGCTGTATCTCACTCCTGTACGCCCTCTCGTCTCCATATGAGATTCTGCTATATCTCACTCCCGTACGCCGTCTCGACTCCATCCGAGATTCTGCTGTATCTCACTCCTGTACGCCCTCTTGTCTCCATCTGAGATTCTGCTGTATCTCACTCCTGTACGCCCTCTCGTCTCCATCTGAGATTCTGCTGTATCTCACTCGGGTACGCCCTCTCGTCTCCATCTGAGATTCTGCTGTATCTCACTCCTGTACGCCCTCTCGTCTCCATCTGAGATTCTGCTGTATCTCACTCCTGTACGCCCTCTCGTCTCCATCTGAGATTCTGCTGTATCTCACTCCTGTACGCCCTCTCGTCTCCATCTGAGATTCTGCTGTATCTCACTCCTGTACGCCCTCTTGTCTCCATCTGAGATTCTGCTGTATCTCACTCCTGTACGCCCTCTCGTCTCCATCTGAGATTCTGCTGTATCTCACTCCTGTACGCCCTCTCGTCTCCATCTGAGATTCTGCTGTATCTCACTCCTGTACGCCCTCTCGTCTCCATCTGAGATTCTGCTGTATCTCACTCCTGTACGCCCTCTCGTCTCCATCTGAGATTCTGCTATATCTCACTCCTGTACGCCGTCTCGTCTCCATCTGAGATTCTGCTGTATCTCACTCCTGTACGCCCTCTTGTCTCCATCTGAGATTCTGCTGTATCTCACTCCTGTACGCCGTCTCGTCTCCATCCGAGATTCTGCTGTATCTCACTCCTGTACACCCTCTCGTCTCCATCTGAGATTCTGCTGTATCTCACTCCTGTACGCCCTCTCGTCTCCATCTGAGATTCTGCTGTATCTCACTCCTGTACGCCCTCTCGTCTCCATCTGAGATTCTGCTGTATCTCACTCCTGTACGCCCTCTCGTCTCCATCAGAGATTCTGCTGTATCTCACTCCTGTACGCCCTCTCGTCTCCATCTGAGATTCTGCTGTATCTCACTCCTGTACGCCCTCTCGTCTCCATCTGAGATTCTGCTGTATCTCACTCCTGTACGCCCTCTTGTCTCCATCTGAGATTCTGCTGTATCTCACTCCTGTACGCCCTCTCGTCTCCATCTGAGATTCTGCTGTATCTCACTCGGGTACGCCCTCTCGTCTCCATCTGAGATTCTGCTGTATCTCACTCCTGTACGCCCTCTCGTCTCCATCTGAGATTCTGCTGTATCTCACTCCTGTACGCCCTCTCGTCTCCATCTGAGATTCTGCTGTATCTCACTCCTGTACGCCCTCTCGTCTCCATCTGAGATTCTGCTGTATCTCACTCCTGTACGCCCTCTTGTCTCCATCTGAGATTCTGCTGTATCTCACTCCTGTACGCCCTCTTGTCTCCATCTGAGATTCTGCTGTATCTCACTCCTGTACGCCCTCTCGTCTCCATCTGAGATTCTGCTATATCTCACTCCTGTACGCCCTCTTGTCTCCGTCTGAGATTCTGCTGTATCTCAGTCCTTAACGCCCTCTCGTCTCCATCTGAGATTCTGCTATATCTCACTCCTGTACGCCCTCTCGTCTCCATCTGAGATTCTGCTGTATCTCACTCCTGTACGCCCTCTTGTCTCCATCTGAGATTCTGCTGTATCTCACTCCTGTACGCCCTCTCGTCTCCATCCGAGATTCTGCTGTATCTCACTCCTGTACGCCCTCTCGTCTCCATCTGAGATTCTGCTGTATCTCACTCCTGTACGCCCTCTCGTCTCCATCTGAGATTCTGCTGTATCTCACTCCTGTACGCCCTCTCGTCTCCATCTGAGATTCTGCTGTATCTCACTCCTGTACGCCCTCTCGTCTCCATCTGAGATTCTGCTGTATCTCACTCGGGTACGCCCTCTCGTCTCCATCTGAGATTCTGCTGTATCTCACTCCTGTACGCCCTCTCGTCTCCATCTGAGATTCTGCTGTATCTCACTCCTGTACGCCCTCTCGTCTCCATCTGAGATTCTGCTGTATCTCACTCCTGTACGCCCTCTCGTCTCCATCTGAGATTCTGCTGTATCTCACTCCTGTACGCCCTCTCGTCTCCATATGAGATTCTGCTATATCTCACTCCCGTACGCCGTCTCGTCTCCATCCGAGATTCTGCTGTATCTCACTCCTGTACGCCCTCTTGTCTCCATCTGAGATTCTGCTGTATCTCACTCCTGTACGCCCTCTCGTCTCCATCTGAGATTCTGCTGTATCTCACTCGGGTACGCCCTCTCGTCTCCATCTGAGATTCTGCTATATCTCACTCCTGTACGCCCTCTTGTCTCCATCTGAGATTCTGCTGTATCTCACTCCTGTACGCCCTCTCGTCTCCATCTGAGATTCTGCTGTATCTCACTCCTGTACGCCCTCTCGTCTCCATCTGAGATTCTGCTGTATCTCACTCGGGTACGCCCTCTCGTCTCCATCTGAGATTCTGCTATATCTCACTCCTGTACGCCCTCTCGTCTCCATCTGAGATTCTGCTGTATCTCACTCCTGTACGCCCTCTCGTCTCCATCTGAGATTCTGCTGTATCTCACTCCTGTACGCCTCTCGTCTCCATCTGAGATTCTGCTGTATCTCACTCCTGTACGCCCTCTCGTCTCCATCTGAGATTCTGCTGTATCTCACTCCTGTACGCCCTCTCGTCTCCATCTGAGATTCTGCTGTATCTCACTCCTGTACGCCCTCTCGTCTCCATCTGAGATTCTGCTGTATCTCACTCCTGTAGCCCTCTCTCTCCATCTGAGATTCTGCTGTATCTCACTCCTGTACGCCCTCTCGTCTCCATCTGAGATTCTGCTGTATCTCACTCCGGTACGCCCTCTCGTCTCCATCTGAGATTCTGCTATATCTCACTCCTGTACGCCCTCTTGTCTCCATCTGAGATTCTGCTGTATCTCACTCCTGTAGGCCCTCTCGTCTCCGTCTGAGATTCTGCTGTATCTCACTCCTGTACGCCCTCTCGTCTCCATATGAGATTCTGCTATATCTCACTCCCGTACGCCGTCTCGTCTCCATCCGAGATTCTGCTGTATCTCACTCCTGTACGCCCTCTTGTCTCCATCTGAGATTCTGCTGTATCTCACTCTGTACGCCCTCTCGTCTCCATCTGAGATTCTGCTGTATCTCACTCCTGTACGCCCTCTCGTCTCCATCTGAGATTCTGCTGTATCTCACTCCTGTACGCCCTCTCGTCTCCATCTGAGATTCTGCTGTATCTCACTCCTGTACGCCCTCTCGTCTCCATCTGAGATTCTGCTGTATCTCACTCCTGTACGCCCTCTCGTCTCCATCTGAGATTCTGCTGTATCTCACTCCTGTACGCCCTCTGTCTCCATCTGAGATTCTGCTGTATCTCACTCCTGTACGCCCTCTTGTCTCCATCTGAGATTCTGCTGTATCTCACTCCTGTACGCCCTCTTGTCTCCATCTGAGATTCTGCTGTATCTCACTCCTGTACGCCCTCTCGTCTCCATCTGAGATTCTGCTGTATCTCACTCGTACGCCCTCTCGTCTCCATCTGAGATTCTGCTGTATCTCACTCCGTACGCCCTCTGTCTCCATCTGAGATTCTGCTGTATCTCACTCCTGTACGCCCTCTGTCTCCATCTGAGATTCTGCTGTATCTCACTCCTGTACGCCCTCTCGTCTCCATCTGAGATTCTGCTGTATCTCACTCCTGTACGCCCTCTCGTCTCCATCTGAGATTCTGCTGTATCTCACTCCTGTACGCCCTCTCGTCTCCATCTGAGATTCTGCTGTATCTCACTCCTGTACGCCCTCTCGTCTCCATATGAGATTCTGCTATATCTCACTCCCGTACGCCGTCTCGTCTCCATCTGAGATTCTGCTGTATCTCACTCCTGTACGCCCTCTTGTCTCCATCTGAGATTCTGCTGTATCTCACTCCTGTACGCCCTCTCGTCTCCATCTGAGATTCTGCTGTATCTCACTCCTGTACACCCTCTCGTCTCCATCTGAGATTCTGCTGTATCTCACTCCTGTACGCCCTCTCGTCTCCATCTGAGATTCTGCTGTATCTCACTCCTGTACGCCCTCTCGTCTCCATCTGAGATTCTGCTGTATCTCACTCCTGTACGCCCTCTCGTCTCCATCTGAGATTCTGCTGTATCTCACTCCTGTACGCCCTCTCGTCTCCATCTGAGATTCTGCTGTATCTCACTCCTGTACGCCCTCTCGTCTCCATCTGAGATTCTGCTGTATCTCACTCCTGTACGCCCTCTCGTCTCCATCTGAGATTCTGCTGTATCTCACTCCTGTACGCCCTCTCGTCTCCATCTGAGATTCTGCTGTATCTCACTCCTGTACGCCCTCTCGTCTCCATCTGAGATTCTGCTGTATCTCACTCCTGTACGCCCTCTCGTCTCCATCTGAGATTCTGCTGTATCTCACTCCTGTACGCCCTCTCGTCTCCATCTGAGATTCTGCTGTATCTCACTCCGGTACGCCCTCTCGTCTCCATCTGAGATTCTGCTATATCTCACTCCTGTACGCCCTCTTGTCTCCATCTGAGATTCTGCTGTATCTCACTCCTGTAGGCCCTCTCGTCTCCGTCTGAGATTCTGCTGTATCTCACTCCTGTACGCCCTCTCGTCTCCATATGAGATTCTGCTATATCTCACTCCCGTACGCCGTCTCGACTCCATCCGAGATTCTGCTGTATCTCACTCCTGTACGCCCTCTTGTCTCCATCTGAGATTCTGCTGTATCTCACTCTGTACGCCCTATCGTCTCCATCTGAGATTCTGCTGTATCTCACTCCTGTACGCCCTCTCGTCTCCATCTGAGATTCTGCTGTATCTCACTCCTGTACGCCCTCTCGTCTCCATCTGAGATTCTGCTGTATCTCACTCCTGTACGCCCTCTCGTCTCCATCTGAGATTCTGCTGTATCTCACTCCTGTACGCCCTCTCGTCTCCATCTGAGATTCTGCTGTATCTCACTCCTGTACGCCCTCTTGTCTCCATCTGAGATTCTGCTGTATCTCACTCCTGTACGCCCTCTTGTCTCCATCTGAGATTCTGCTGTATCTCACCCCTGTACGCCCTCTTGTCTCCATCTGAGATTCTGCTGTATCTCACTCCTGTACGCCCTCTCGTCTCCATCTGAGATTCTGTTGTATCTCACTCGGGTACGCCCTGTCGTCTCCATCTGAGATTCTGCTGTATCTCACTCGTACGCCCTCTGTCTCCATCTGAGATTCTGCTGTATCTCACTCGGGTACGCCCTCTTGTCTCCATCTGAGATTCTGCTGTATCTCACTCCTGTACGCCCTGTTGTCTCCATCTGAGATTCTGCTGTATCTCACTCCTGTACGCCCTCTCGTCTCCATCTGAGATTCTGCTGTATCTCACTCCTGTACGCCCTCTCGTCTCCATCTGAGATTCTGCTGTATCTCACTCCGGTACGCCCTCTCGTCTCCATATGAGATTCTGCTATATCTCACTCCCGTACGCCGTCTCGTCTCCATCCGAGATTCTGCTGTATCTCACTCCTGTACGCCCTCTTGTCTCCATCTGAGATTCTGCTGTATCTCACTCCTGTACGCCCTCTCGTCTCCATCTGAGATTCTGCTGTATCTCACTCCTGTACGCCCTCTCGTCTCCATCTGAGATTCTGCTGTATCTCACTCCTGTACGCCCTCTTGTCTCCATCTGAGATTCTGCTGTATCTCACTCCCGTACGCCCTCTCGTCTCCATCTGAGATTCTGCTGTATCTCACTCCTGTACGTCCTCTTGTCTCCATCTGAGATTCTGCTGTATCTCACTCCTGTACGCCCTCTTGTCTCCATCTGTGATTCTGCTGTATCTCACTCCTGTACGTCCTCTCGTCTCCATCTGAGATTCTGCTGTATCTCACTCCTGTACGCCCTCTTGTCTCCATCTGAGATTCTGCTGTATCTCACTCCTGTACGCCCTCTTGTCTCCATCTGAGATTCTGCTGTATCTCACTCCTGTACGCCCTCTTGTCTCCATCTGAGATTCTGCTGTATCTCACTCCTGTACGCCCTCTCGTCTCCATCTGAGATTCTGCTGTATCTCACTCCTGTACGCCCTCTCGTCTCCATCTGAGATTCTGCTGTATCTCACTCCTGTACGCCCTCTCGTCTCCATCTGAGATTCTGCTGTATCTCACTCCTGTACGCCCTCTCGTCTCCATCTGAGATTCTGCTATATCTCACTCCTGTACGCCCTCTCGTCTCCATCTGAGATTCTGCTGTATCTCACTCCTGTACGCCCTCTTGTCTCCATCTGAGATTCTGCTGTATCTCACTCCTGTACGCCCTCTTGTCTCCATCTGAGATTCTGCTGTATCTCACTCCTGTACGCCCTCTTGTCTCCATCTGAGATTCTGCTGTATCTCACTCCTGTACACCCTCTCGTCTCCATCTGAGATTCTGCTGTATCTCACTCCTGTACGCCCTCTCGTCTCCATCTGAGATTCTGCTGTATCTCACTCCTGTACGCTCTCTCGTCTCCATCTGAGATTCTGCTGTATCTCACTCCTGTACACCCTCTCGTCTCCATCTGAGATTCTGCTGTATCTCACTCCTGTATGCCCTCTCGTCTCCATCTGAGATTCTGCTGTATCTCACTCCTGTACGCCCTCTTGTCTCCATCTGAGATTCTACCAACAATGGTTGTATTATTAGCAAATTTATAGATAGTATTTGAGCTATACCTAGACACACAGTCATGGTATAGAGAGAGTAGAATAGTGGGCTAAGCACACACCCCTGACGTGCACCAGTGATGATCATCAGCGAGGAAGAGATATTACTACCAATCTGCACAGAATGTGGTCTTCCAGTTAAGAAGTCAACGCTCCAATTGCAGAGGAAGGTACAGAGGTCCGGGTTCTGTAACTAATCCAACAAGACTGTGTGAATGATGGTGTTAAACACTGAGCTATAGCCAACATTTTCCTCTCAGTCCTGGACTCATGCCTTTTCCCTGTACCCCTTCATGTCTGACCAATTAAGAATCTATCAAACTCTGCCTTGCATAAAGACTGGGAACCCACAGCTGCCTGTGGCAAAGAATTCCACAGATCCACCATTCTCTGGCTAAACTAAAGAATTCCACAGATCTACTATTCTCTGGCTAAACAAATTCCTCTTCATCTCTGTTCTAAAAGTTTGCCCCTCTATTCTGAAGCTGTGCGCTCTGGCCTTCGACTCACCCACTATAGGAAACATCCTGGCCACATCAACTCTATCAAAGCCTCCACCATTTGATAGGTTTCAATGAGGTCACCCGTCATTCTTCTGAATTCCAGTGAATACAGGCCCAGAGCCATCAAACTCTCTTCATATGACAAGCCATTCAATCCTAGAATCATTTTTGTGAACCTCCTTTGAACCCTAATATATGTGGCTCAGGACACTCATTGCACCATGCTCAACCTTTTGATTCCTTACTTTGAGGTCTTACCAGCATCTGTCTTCACCACCTCTCCACTAATTCTTCTGGCACTCTGGTTCCCATCTCCCTGCATCCCTAGTTTAAATCCCACCTTAACAAACCTTCCTGCTAGGATATTAGTCCCACTCCAGTTCAGGTGTAAACTGTCCCTTCTGTACAAGTCCCACCTTCCCTGGTAGGGAGCCCAATGATCCAAAAAATCTTATGCCCTCCTTACTACACCAACTCCTTATCCATGTATTAAACTGTATGATCTTCCTAGTTCTGCCTCACTAGCTCATGGCACAGGAAGTAATCCTAAGATCACAACCCTAGGCTCTAAAATTAACCAGGAAACTGGAGGCCGGTGAGCCTGTCATCAGTAGTGGGAAAGTTATGAGAAGATATTCTGTGGGACCAGATATACGAGTATTTGCATAGACAGGGACTGATTAGAGATAGTCAGCATGGCTTTGTGCATGGTAGGTCATGACTAACCAATCTTAGAGAGTTATTCAGTTATGAAAGCTGATGAAGGCTAGCCGGTGGACTTTAACAAGACATTTGACAAGGTTCTGCATAGGAGGTTGGTCAAGAAGGTTCAGTCACTTGGCATCCAAGATGAGGTAGTAAACTGGATTAGACACTGGCTTTGTGATGGAAGCCGGGGGGCGGTAGTGGGTGGTTGTCTCTCTAAATTGAAGGCCTGTTACTGGTGAAGTTCTGCATGGATCGGTGCTGGGTCAGTTGCTGTTTGACATCTATATCAATGATTGGATGACAATGTGATTCACTGGATCAGCAAATTTGTGGATGACACCAAGACTGAAGGTTGTACTGGACTGTGAGGAAGACTATCTGAGCTTGTCATGGGATTTAGACCAGTTGGAAAAGTGGGCTGAGGAAACGAGAAAGAGAATTTAATGCAGGCAAGTGCAAGGTGTTGCTGTTTGGTAGGACCAGGCAGGGTAGGTTTTACAGACTGAATGGCAGGGCCCTGAGGAGTGCAGTAGAACAAAGGGAGCTGAGAATACAGGTTTATTATTCATTGAAAGTGCTGGCACAGGTAGCTAGGGTCATAAAGGAAGCTTCTGACACACTGGCCTTCATAAATCAGATTACAGCAGATGGTATATTATGGTGAAGTTGTTTATGACGCTGCTGAGCAACACACACAAAATGCTGGAGGAACTCTGCAGGCCAAGCAGCAACTATGGGAAAGAGTAGAGCTGACATTTTGGGCTGAGACCCTTCAGCAGGATTGGAGAGAAAAAGATGAGGAGTAGAGTTAAAAGGTGGAGAAGGGGAGGGAGAAATACAAGGTGGGAGGTGAAATCGGGAGGGGCAAGGATGAAATATAAAGCTGGGAAGTTGCTTGGTGAAGGAGATACGGTGCTGGAGAAGGGGGAATCTAATAGGAGAGGACAGAAGGCCATGGAAGAAAGAAAAGGGGTGGGGGAGGTGCACCAAAGGGAGACGATGGGCAGACAAGGAGATAAGGTGAGAGAGGGAAAAGGAGATGGGGAATGGTGAAGAGGTGGGGGGGGGGCATTACTGGAATTTCAAGAAAACAATGTTCATGCCATCAGGGTGGAGGCTACCCAGGTGGAATATAAGGCATTGCTCCTGACGAAGGGTCTCGGCCTGAAACGTCAACTGTACCTCTTCCTATAGATGCTGCCTGGCCTGCTGCGTACACCAGCAACTTTTGTGTGTGTTGCTATGGGGATCATATATTGTCCTTCAAATAGCAGCCAAGATGTGGGGTTGTGATTGCAAAGGGAGCTGGAAAAGGCATGTAATGAGGGGAATGACACAATTGTAATGGGGGAGCTTCAATATGCAATGGGATTGGGAAAATCAAGAGAGGGAATTTGTTGAATGCCTACTAGATGGCATTCTGTTAGTCCTGACGAAGGGTCTTGGCCCAAAACATCGACTGTACCTCTTCCTATAGATGCTGCCTGGCCTGCTGTGTTCACCAGCATTTTGTATGTGTTGCTTGAATTTCCAGCATCTGCAGATTTCCTCGTGTTTGCGTTTTTGATCCCCATGGTGGTTTTTTTACTCTTGCAGTTTCAAAACTTTACCCTCAAAGATTCAACATTCTCTGGCCCCATGTCACCTGTTTTTAAAGATGGAATTACATCTCTTACCACCCCCTATGCCTTCCTGCCTCTCTTTTCAAAACAAAGTATATCTCTTCATGTTCAGCTCCTAACTATGGTCTCCTTTCAGCTACGACTCAGAGATGCCCACAAAGTCATACCAGCCAATCTGTAATTGCGCCATGAGTTTGTCCAACTTATTCCGAAAGCCACGCAATGCACTAACATATGCATTGTATCTCTGTGTTAGTGTTATCCAGCATTTGTGGGAACAACCACAGGGAAGGCTTCCATGATGGAAAAAATGCAAGTGACATTATCATGTGCTTTCTCAGTTGAACGGCGTATTACCACAACTGGAATCCAGCAAGTAGCTCCCACTGCTATGTGGTATAACCACAGATATTCCTTTCCTCAAATGTCTCACTGCAGTGCTCAAATGTATGCATATATGATGGCTGATAATCAATCAAACTGTCTTATCATTGGAAATGTATGCAAAATAAAATAAATTTGGGGAAGTTGTTGTCACTGAGGCAGAATCCAGCCCCAACCCAGTCTTCCGTAAGAAACCATTTCCTGTTCGTTAGAGAGTTTGGGCTTAATATGTTTTACAGTAGATATCTGTGGAGAAGTTCAATAGTTATTGAAATTAAAAATGATATGAGAAAGTTGATGCTGGGAAGTATAAATGAACGACAAGGATAGATTAAGCAATCAGTCCACAGATTAAGGATAGATAAGCAACACTCACAAAATGATTAGTGTTATGCAGCAGGGAAAGAAGCTCTTTGGCTCAAATGCTCCATGCTGAGCAAGGTTCCCATCTAAGCTAGTAACAATTGCTTGTGTCCAGTCCATATCCCTCAAAATCTTTCCTGTCTATGTACCATTAGACACATGGAAAAGGCCAATCAAAAGAAATCCAGTTTAAGTAGAGCAACTTTGTGTGTGTGTGTGTGTGTGTCCCTCTCTCCCCCTCCCCCTCTCTTCCCCCCTCTCTCTCCCTCCCCCTCTCTCCCCCCCTCTCTCTCCCTCCCCCTCTCTTCCCCCTCTCCCTCTCCACCTGGACCACGTCAGGGAACAGGATCTGAATTAACTCTGGATCACTTGGAATGCTGACTGGTTGATTGATGGGAGATACAAAGCAGTACTCACATTTAAGGTGAAGGACACAGGTAACTGGCTGGCAGTCAGCGGAGTGAAAGGAGACGGGAAGCCAGTGCAGGGTTCTCCTGTGGCTGTATCCCTCAATAACAAGTATACATGTTTCACTTCGGATACTTTTGGGAAAAAGCCACAGCAGTCAGGTCTCGTTCTGGCTCTGTGACTCGGAAGCAAAGGTTGCAGAAAAGTGGGTAGTAGTGATAGGGATTCATCAGTTAGGAGCAGGACGGGCAGCTTAGTGTTCCGGGATTCCATGGTTTTACACATGATAGAGGAGGAGGTAATAAAGGGACGAGGTAGCATTACTAGTCCGGGAAAATATCACGCTATGCTCAGACAGGACTGACCGGAAGGCTAGTCTACTGAAGCTATATGGGTGTAACTGAGGAATACGAAAGGGATGACCATGTTAATGGGATTATGTTTTAGACCCCTAATAGTAGGCAGGATTTATTTAGAGCTGCAAATTTGTACAGAGATAGCAGGTAGCTGTAAGAAATACAAAGCAATGACAGCAGGTGGTTTTAAATGACCACATTTTGGCTAGGACCTCCATACCCTAAAATGACTGGATGGGATAGAGTTTCTGAAATGGATTAAGTTAAGTTCCTTAAACATAATATATAGAGATCCCAACTGGAGAGTGAGATACTGGATCCCTTTTTAGGTAACAAAACAGGACCAATGACAAAAATGTATACAGGGGAACACTATGAATTTAGTGATCATAGTTTCAAGATAATTATGGAGATGGATAGGACTGATCCTTGGATTGGGATTCTAAATTGGAGAAAGACCAATTTCAATGGCACCACAAAAGATCTGGCAGGTGTGGCTAGGTTGTCTTCTGGTGAAGGGATGCTTGGTAAATTGGAAGCCTTCAAAACGTAGAGTTTGTATGTTTCTGCTGGAGTAAAAGGCAAGACTAACAAGTTTGGAGAGTTTTGGTTTTTGATGGATGTTGAGGCCCTGTTTAAGAAGAAGGAGGAAGTTTAGGCAGCAAGGAACAAATGAGGTACTTGAGTTATAAAATTGCAAGAGAGCATTTAAGAGGGATGTTAGGAGGGCTAAACGAAGTCAGGCTAGACAAAAGAGTATCACAAGGGCTTCTACAGAAAGAGGATAGCAAAGAACAAAATTAGTCCAATTTAAGATTAGTGTTGTCATCTATGCACGGAATCAAAAGACATTGGTGATATATATGGATATTTTTACATCTGTAGTCACTCAGAAGATGAACACAGGGTCTATAAAACTGAGGCAAAACTGTCGTGAGGTGATGAACCATGTCCGGATTACAGAAGAGGAGGTGTTTGCTGTCTTGAGGCAAATTGGCGGCTCCAGGGTGTCCCTTCAGGCCGGTGGGAGGCTAGTGCAGAAGTAAATTGTCCTTAACCATCAGAGAGCTGCCAGAGGACTGCAGGATAGCAGATGTCGTTCTGTTGTTCAAGAAAGGCTCTAATGCCAGTAATGGGTAAATTATTGGAAGGAGTTATGAGGAATAGGATACATAAGTATTTCGATAGATATGACTGATAAGGGATTGCTAACACTAGGTTGTATCTAACCAATCTTATCGATTTTCGAGGAGGTTACCAGGAAAGTTGATGAAGGAAAGGCAGTAGACATCAACTTCAGGCTGGTCAGGATGAAGAAGTGAATTTGAATCAACGTTAGCTGAGCAGAATAAGGCAGAGAGTAGTCGTGGATGGTTGCCACTCTGACTGAAGGCCTGTGACTAGTGGTGAATGCAGCAATCGGTGCTGGATGCATCGTTATTTGTAATCTCTGTCAATGACGTGGAAGATGTGGAAGCCAAGTCTTTATATTTAAGGCAGAGGTTGATAGATTTTTGATTGGTCAGGGCATGAAGGGATCTGCTGCTACTCTCTACCTTCTTCTGCTGGAGACTGGGGCTGAGAGGAAAATTGGATCAGGCATGATGAAATGACAGAGCAGACTCGATGGGCCAAATGGCCTCAATCTGCTCCTGTATCTTATGGTCTAAGTATCTTTTAGATGTTGTTAATGTACCGCCCAAACCACTTCCTCTGGCTGCTCATTCCACCTTCCGGGTAAAAGAAAGTTGCCCCTACAATTCCTATTGTCTCTCCCTAATCATCCTAAACTAATGTCCTTGAGGTCTTGATACCTTAACCCTGTGAAAAAGACGGTGCACATTCACCCTACCTATGCCTTACCAACATCTTGTACAGCTGCAGTACGACATCACAACATCCTGTACAGCTGCAGTACGACATCACATCTTGTACAGCTGCAGTACGACATCACAACATCCAGTACAGCTGCAGTACGACATCACAACATCGTGTACAGCTGCAGTATAACATCACAACATCGTGTACAGCTGCAGTATGACATCACAACATCGTGTACAGCTGCAATATGACATCACAACATCTTGTACAGCTGCAGTACGACATCAGAACATCTTGTACAGCTGCAATATGACATCACAACGTCCTGTACAGCTGCAGTACGACATCACACGTCCTGTACAGCTGCAGTACGACATCATAACATCCTGTACAGCTGCAGTACGACATCACACGTCCTGTACAGCTGCAGTACGACATCACAACATCCTGTACAGCTGCAGTACGACATCACACATCCTGTACAGCTGCAGTACGACATCACAACATCCTGTACAGCTGCAGTACGACATCACACATCCTGTACAGCTGCAGTACGACATCACAACATCCTGTACAGCTGCAGTACGACATCACACATCCTGTACAGCTGCAGTACGACATCATAACATCCTGTACAGCTGCAGTACGACATCACACGTCCTGTACAGCTGCAGTACGACATCACAACATCCTGTACAGCTGCAGTACGACATCACACATCCTGTACAGCTGCAGTACGACATCACAACATCCAGTACAGCTGCAGTACGACATCACAACATCCTGTACAGCTGCAGTACGACATCACAACATCTTGTACAGCTGCAGTACGACATCACAACATCTTGTACAGCTGCAGGACGACATCACAACATCCAGTACAGCTGCAGTACGACATCACAACATCGTGTACAGCTGCAGTACGACATCACAACATCCTGTACAGCTGCAGTACGACATCACAACATCTTGTACAGCTGCAGTACGACATCACAACATCGTGTACAGCTGCAGTACGACATCACAACATCGTGTACAGCTGCAGTACGACATCACAACATCGTGTACAGCTGCAATACGACATCACAACATCTTGTACAGCTGCAGTACGACATCACAACATCGTGTACAGCTGCAGTACGACATCACAACATCGTGTACAGCTGCAGTATAACATCACAACATCGTGTACAGCTGCAGTACGACATCACAACATCTTGTACAGCTGCAGTACGACATCACAACATCGTGTACAGCTGCAGTACGACATCACAACATCGTGTACAGCTGCAGTACGACATCACAACATCGTGTACAGCTGCAATATGACATCACAACATCTTGTACAGCTGCAGTACGACATCAGAACATCTTGTACAGCTGCAATATGACATCACAACATCTTGTACAGCTGCAGTACAACATCACAACATCCTGTACAGCTGCAGTATGACATCACAACATCTTGTACAGCTGCAGTACGACATCACAACATCCTGTACAGCTGCAGTACGACATCACACGTCCTGTACAGCTGCAGTATGACATCATAACATCTTGTACAGCTGCAGTACGACATCACAACATCTTGTACAGCTGCAGTACGACATCACAATGTCATGTACAGCTGCAATATGACATCACAACGCCGTGTACAGCTGCAGTACGACATCACACATCCTGTACAGCTGCAGTACGACATCACACGTCCTGTACAGCTGCAGTACGACATCACAACATCCTGTACAGCTGCAGTACGACATCACACATCCTGTACAGCTGCAGTACGACATCACAATGTCATGTACAGCTGCAATATGACATCACAACGTCGTGTACAGCTGCAGTACGACATCACACATCCTGTACAGCTGCAGTACGACATCACACATCCTGTACAGCTGCAGTACGACATCACACGTCCTGTACAGCTGCAGTACGACATCACAACATCCTGTACAGCTGCAGTACGACATCACACATCCTGTACAGCTGCAGTACGACATCACACGTCCTGTACAGCTGCAGTACGACATCACAACATCCTGTACAGCTGCAGTACGACATCACACATCCTGTACAGCTGCAGTACGACATCACATCTTGTACAGCTGCAGTGCGACGTCACATCTTGTACAGCTGCAGTACGACATCACAACATCCTGTACAGCTGCAGTACGACATCACAACATCTTGTACAGCTGCAGTACGACATCAGAACATCTTGTACAGCTGCAATATGACATCACAACATCTTGTACAGCTGCAGTTCGACATCACAACATCGTGTACAGCTGCAGTACGACATCACAACATCGTGTACAGCTGCAATATGACATCACAACATCTTGTACAGCTGCAGTACGACATCAGAACATCTTGTACAGCTGCAATATGACATCACAACGTCCTGTACAGCTGCAGTACGACATCACACGTCCTGTACAGCTGCAGTACGACATCACACATCCTGTACAGCTGCAGTACGACATCATAACATCCTGTACAGCTGCAGTACGACATCACACGTCCTGTACTGCTGCAGTACGACATCACACATCCTGTACAGCTGCAGTACGACATCACAACATCTTGTACAGCTGCAGTACGACATCACAACATCCAGTACAGCTGCAGTACGACATCACAACATCCTGTACAGCTGCAGTACGACATCACAACATCTTGTACAGCTGCAGTACGACATCACAACATCTTGTACAGCTGCAGTACGACATCACAACTTCGTGTACAGCTGCAGTACGACATCACAACATCCTGTACAGCTGCAATACGACATCACAACGTCGTGTACAGCTGCAATATGACATCACAACATCCTGTACAGCTGCAGTACGACATCACAACGTCTGACTGAGGGAGGTCAGCGTGACAAACGCCATCTCTCTACCTGTGACACCACTTTCATGGAACTGTGTACTTGTAGTCCCAGAGTGTTCTCCCAGACCCTATCATTCACTTCCCCACTACTGATGTTAGGCTCAATGAGCTGTAGTCACCTGTTTGTATTTACCCAGCTACTGTTACTGGAAAGGGGGACCACATTTGCTGTCCTTCAGTCATTTTGTACCTCACTTGCGACTAAACAAGATTTAAAAATCTCAAGTAGGGCCGTAGCAATTACTTCCCTTGTTTCCCTGAGCAGTCTGGGATATATCTTACCCAGCACTGGGATTTATCCACCTTCAAGCCTAATTGGACATCAAGTGTCTCTCCTTTCACTGATAAATTTTTGCCTGTAATATGCTTATAACATACTTTGAGATTTATTTTAGGCCTGACGCCAGTGATATTTCATGACCCTCTTTGTCTTCATGTTTTCTAAATGCCTTTTTATGGCTTTCCATGTCTTTGGTTCTCCATGCCTTCAACATGTTCCCTTCTTTCGCTTTGTCCAACCCTTGATAACCCTCAACACCCGGAGTTCTTTGTTTTGTTACGCTTGGCTTTCACTCTTACACAAATGTATTGGCCCTGACCTGTCATCACTTCCACTTTGAATACTTCCCGCTGTGCAGATATAGACTTGTCTCCAAGTTGGTGCTCCCAGTTTACCTTTATCAAGGCCTCCGTCATTGAATGAAATTGGCCTTTCCCCAATTTAACTTCTTTATTCCTGGTCTATTCTCATCTTTTTCCATAACCCCTTTGAGATATATGAAGTTTGATGGCATACATATGTAAGCTTAATAGTACATAGAACATAGAGCAGTACAAACCAGGAACAGGCCCTTTGGCCCATGATGTGTTGAGCTAATTAATCTAGTAATTGAATGCCTTACTAAACTAATCTCTACAATTGACCCAATATCCATATCCTACCATTCTCTGTACCTTTGTGAGAGTAATGGGATGTGGATGTTGTATCAGCTGAAGGGGTTCTCTGTACCAATTCACCCATTCTCTGCACCGATGTGAATGGCCCACCGTTCTCTGTGACTATCTAAGAGCCTCTTAAAAGACTCTTTCACACTTGCCTCCACCTCCTCCACTGGCATCCCAGGCATCTACCACTCTCTGCATAGAAGAACTTGCTCTGCACGTCTCTTTTGAACTTGCACGCACAAACTTCAATGCATGCTGTCTGGTATTACAGTTCAAAGCCAGGGAGCAGATATTCACAGCCTCTCACAGTCTTATACACTTATATCAGGTATCCCATCAAGAGTAAACAGCCCTCATTTGTCCAACCTCTACTCACTGCTCGTTCCTTTCTAATCCAGGCAGCATCCTTATAAACCTCATCTGCACCCTCTCTAAAGTGTCCATGTATTTCTTTTTATAGAGTGACCAGATCTGAGCAGCACTTTGACTTCAAACATCACAGCTAAAACTCAAACCAAGCCACTTTTAAAATGGCTGCTCAGGCCTATCTCCCTCTTATACCAGCAGAGCAGCTTTGAAACATTGTAGGCTTAAGGTAGTGTGCACACAGTTAGGATGGGTAGAGTATGTCGGGGTTGTGTGATACACTCAGGGTGGGTACAGTTGGTCTTTTACCCATTGTTCTGCTGAGAAACCTGGTAGTTTTGATTCCTATTTACTAAGCTATTTTCCCACTGAAAGCAGAAAACACCAACCTATAACATCGAACATAGAAAATACATTACAACACAGTGGAGCCCCTTTGGTCCTGAATGTTGTGCCAACCTTTTGTTCTACTCTAAGATCAATCTAACCCTTCCCTCCAATGTAGCCCTCTATTTTTCCATCATCTCTGTGCCTATCTAAGAGTTTCTTACTGCCCCTTGTGTATCTCCCTCTACTAGCAAGCTGGCAGGGAGTTTGACGCACCCGTCACTCTCTGTGTAATCATTTCTGCACCCTCCATTAAAGGAAAGATGTTACTAAACTGCATTCTGCAATTTAATAATGTTCTTCCTATAGTAGGAAACCCTCTGTGGTGGAACACCCTTCATGTAAATTTAAAAGTTAACAGATTACAGAGGCTGGCTCACCTCCTGTTTCTCCATTCCCCAGGATCACTTGAGATCCTGTTTTTCATGTTCCAGGTGCCGTTGACCTGCCCAGCATTTAGATTAGATTAGATTATGAGGACACGCAATCCTCTTTTAATGTCATTTAGTAATGCATGCATTAAGAAATGATACAATTTGTTCCTTCAGAATGATAGCACAGAAACACAAGACAAACCAAAACTAAAAAAACTGACAAAAACCACATAATTATAACATATAGTTACAACAGTGCAAAGCAACACTGTAATTTGATAGAAGAACAGACCATGGGCACGTAAAAAAAAGTCTCAAAGTCTCTCGAAAGTCCCAACATCTCACGCAGAAGGTTGAAGGGAGAAAGTCCCTTCCATGAGCTTCCAGCGCTGCAAACTTGCCGATGCAGCATCCTGGAAGCATCCGACCACAGTCCGACTCCGAGTCCGTGCGAAAACTTCGAGCCTCCGACCACCTCTCCGACACCGAGTACCGAGCACCATCTCTGCCGAGCACTTCGACCCCGGCCCCGGCAACAGGCAATAGGCAAAGCCGAGGATTTGGGGCCTTCCCCTCCGGAGATTCTCGATCGCACAGTAGCAGCAGCAGTGAAGCAGGCATTTCAGAAGTTTCTCCAGATGTTCCTCTGTGCTTCTCACGTCCGTCTCCATCAAATCAGGATTGTGCACGGCATCCTACTTACAAATACGATATCATTTCAGAGCAGCCACGCCATCTTCTCCTCCTCCTTTATTGCCCAACCTGAACTGCTTGAGAGAAGGTGAGAGTGAACCAGTGCAGTCCTTCTAGTGAAGGAGCTGGAGTTCCAGGGTTTCGACTCGGTGATGATGAAGGACCAGCAATAGATTGCCAGGTTAGGGCAATGTATGACTTGGAGGGGAATCCTACACCTGCTGTCCTTGTCCTTCTTGGGGGGGAGGAGCTGTTGGAGTAGTCTGGATGAGGCACTGCAGTGCGTTCCCCAGCCACGGGGACCAGTGGGTGAGGGGGATACTCTGCATTTAGCCACGGGGACCAGTGGGTGATGGGGACAGTGCGTTCCCCAGCCACGGGGACCAGTGGGTGAGAGGGAGAGTGCGTTCCCCAGCCACGGGGACCAGTGGGTGAGGGGGAGAGTGCGTTCCCCAGCCACGGGGACCAGTGGGTGAGGGGGAGAGTGCGTTCCCCAGCCACGGGGACCAGTGCGTGAGGGGGAGAGTGCGTTCCCCAGCCACGGGAATCAGTGGGTGAGGGGGACACTCTGTATTTAGCCACGGGGACCAGTGGGTGAGGGGGACAGTGCATTCCCCAGCCACGGGGACCAGTGGGTGAGGGGGAGAGTGCGTTCCCCAGGCACGGGGACCAGTGGGTGAGGGGGACAGTGCATTCCCCAGCCACGGGGACCAGTGGGTGAGGGGGAGAGTGCGTTCCCCAGCCACGGGGACCAGTGGGTGAGGGGGATACTCTGCATTTAGCCACGGGGACCAGTGGGTGAGGGGGAGAGTGCGTTCCCCAGCCACGGGGACCAGTGGGTGAGGGGGAGAGTGCGTTCCCCAGCCACGCGGACCAGTGGGTGAGGGGGACACTCTGTATTTAGCCACGGGGACCAGTGGGTGAGGGGGACAGTGCATTCCCCAGCCACGGGGACCAGTGGGTGAGGGGGAGAGTGCGTTCCCCAGCCACGGGGATCAGTGCGTGAGGGGGACACTCTGTATTTAGCCACGGGACCAGTGGGTGAGGGGGACAGTGCGTTCCCCAGCCACGGGGACCAGTGGGTGAGGGGGACAGTGCGTTCCCCAGCCACGGGGACCAGTGGGTGAGGGGGACAGTGCATTCCCCAGCCACGGGGACCAGTGGGTGAGGGGGAGAGTGTGTTCCCCAGCCACGGGGACCAGTGGGTGAGGGGGAGAGTGCGTTCCACAGCCACGGGGACCAGTGGGTGAGGGGGAGAGTGCGTTCCCCAGCCACGGGGACCAGTGGGTGAGGGGGAGAGTGCATTCCCCAGCCACGGGGACCAGTGCGTGAGGGGGAGAGTGCGTTCCCCAGCCACGGGAATCAGTGGGTGAGGGGGACAGTGCGTTCCCCAGCCACGGGGACCAGTGGGTGAGGGGGACAGTGCATTCCCCAGCCACGGGGACCAGTGGGTGAGGGGGAGAGTGCGTTCCCCAGGCACGGGGACCAGTGGGTGAGGGGGACAGTGCATTCCCCAGCCACGGGGACCAGTGGGTGAGGGGGAGAGTGCGTTCCCCAGCCACGGGGACCAGTGGGTGAGGGGGAGAGTGCGTTCCCCAGCCACGGGGACCAGTGCGTGAGGGGGAGAGTGCGTTCCCCAGCCACGGGAATCAGTGGGTGAGGGGGACACTCTGTATTTAGCCACGGGGACCAGTGGGTGAGGGGGACAGTGCATTCCCCAGCCATGGGGACCAGTGGGTGAGGGGGACAGTGCGTTCCCCAGCCATGGGGCCCAGTGGGTGAGGGGGACAGTGCGTTCCCCAGCCACGGGGATCAGTGGGTGAGGGGGGGAGTGCGTTCCCCAGCCACGGGGACGAGTGGGTGAGGGGGGGAGTGCGTTCCCCAGCCACGGGGACCAGTGGGTGAGGGGACAGTGCGTTCCCCAGCCACGGGGACCAGTGGGTGAGGGGGAGAGTGCGTTCCCCAGCCACGGGGACCAGTGGGTGAGGGGGGGAGTGCGTTCCCCAGCCACGGGGACGAGTGGGTGAGGGGGGGAGTGCGTTCCCCAGCCACGGGGACCAGTGGGTGAGGGGGAGAGTGCGTTCCCCAGCCACGGGGACCAGTGGGTGAGGGGGAGAGTGCGTTCCCCAGCCACGGGGACCAGTGGGTGAGGGGGAGAGTGCGTTCCCCAGCCACGGGGACCAGTGGGTGAGGGGGAGAGTGCGTTCCCCAGCCACGGGGACCAGTGGGTGAGGGGGAGAGTGCGTTCCCCAGCCACGGGGACCAGTGCGTGAGGGGGAGAGTGCGTTCCCCAGCCACGGGAATTAGTGGGTGAGGGGGACACTCTGTATTTAGCCACGGGGACCAGTGGGTGAGGGGGACAGTGCGTTCCCCAGCCACGGGGACCAGTGGGTGAGGGGGAGAGTGCGTTCCCCAGCCACGGGGATCAGTGGGTGAGGGGGAGAGTGCGTTCCCCAGCCACGGGGACCAGTGGGTGAGGGGGACAGTGCGTTCCCCAGCCACGGGGACTAGTGGGTGAGGGGGACAGTGCATTCCCCAGCCACGGGGACCAGTGGGTGAGGGGGAGAGTGCGTTCCCCAGCCACGGGGACCAGTGGGTGAGGGGGATACTCTGCATTTAGCCACGGGGACCAGTGGGTGATGGGGACAGTGCGTTCCCCAGCCACGGGGACCAGTGGGTGAGGGGGAGAGTGCGTTCCCCAGCCACGGGGACCAGTGGGTGAGGGGGAGAGTGCGTTCCCCAGCCACGGGGACCAGTGCGTGAGGGGGAGAGTGCGTTCCCCAGCCACGGGGACCAGTGGGTGAGGGGGACAGTGCGTTCCCCAGCCACGGGGATCAGTGGGTGAGGGGGACAGTGCGTTCCCCAGCCACGGGGATCAGTGCGTGAGGGGGACACTCTGTATTTAGCCACGGGACCAGTGGGTGAGGGGGACAGTGCGTTCCCCAGCCACGGGGACCAGTGGGTGAGGGGGACAGTGCGTTCCCCAGCCACGGGGACCAGTGGGTGAGGGGGACAGTGCGTTCCCCAGCCACGGGGCCCAGTGGGTGAGGGGGACACTGCGTTCCCCAGCCATGGGGACCAGTGGGTGAGGGGGAGAGTGCGTTCCCCGGCCACGGGGACCAGTGGGTGAGGGGGAGAGTGCGTTCCCCGGCCACGGGGACCAGTGGGTGAGGGGGGGAGTGCGTTCCCCGGCCACGGGGACCAGTGGGTGAGGGGGAGAGTGCGTTCCCCAGCCACGGGGACCAGTGGGTGAGGGGGAGAGTGCGTTCCCCAGCCACGGGGACCAGTGGGTGAGGGGGAGAGTGCGTTCCCCAGCCACGGGGACCAGTGCGTGAGGGGGAGAGTGCGTTCCCCAGCCACGGGAATCAGTGGGTGAGGGGGACACTCTGTATTTAGCCACGGGGACCAGTGGGTGAGGGGGACAGTGCGTTCCCCAGCCACGGGGACCAGTGGGTGAGGGGGAGAGTGCGTTCCCCAGCCACGGGGATCAGTGGGTGAGGGGGAGAGTGCGTTCCCCAGCCACGGGGACCAGTGGGTGAGGGGGACAGTGCGTTCCCCAGCCACGGGGACCAGTGGGTGAGGGGGACAGTGCGTTCCCCAGCCACGGGGACCAGTGGGTGAGGGGGACAGTGCATTCCCCAGCCACGGGGACCAGTGGGTGAGGGGGAGAGTGCGTTCCCCAGCCACGGGGACCAGTGGGTGAGGGGGATACTCTGCATTTAGCCACGGGGACCAGTGGGTGAGGGGGAGAGTGCGTTCCCCAGCCACGGGGACCAGTGCGTGAGGGGGAGAGTGCGTTCCCCAGCCACGGGAATCAGTGGGTGAGGGGGACACTCTGTATTTAGCCACGGGGACCAGTGGGTGAGGGGGACAGTGCGTTCCCCAGCCACGGGGACCAGTGGGTGAGGGGGAGAGTGCGTTCCCCAGCCACGGGGATCAGTGGGTGAGGGGGACAGTGCGTTCCCCAGCCACGGGGATCAGTGCGTGAGGGGGACACTCTGTATTTAGCCACGGGACCAGTGGGTGAGGGGGACAGTGCGTTCCCCAGCCACGGGGACCAGTGGGTGAGGGGGACAGTGCGTTCCCCAGCCACGGGGACCAGTGGGTGAGGGGGACAGTGCGTTCCCCAGCCACGGGGACCAGTGGGTGAGGGGGAGAGTGCGTTCCCCAGCCACGGGGACCAGTGGGTGAGGGGGAGAGTGCGTTCCCCAGCCATGGGGATCAGTGGGTGAGGGGGAGAGTGCGTTCCCCAGCCACGGGGACCAGTGGGTGAGGGGGACAGTGCGTTCCCCAGCCATGGGGACCAGTGGGTGAGGGGGAGAGTGCGTTCCCCAGCCACGGGGATCAGTGCGTGAGGGGGACACTCTGTATTTAGCCACGGGACCAGTGGGTGAGGGGGACAGTGCGTTCCCCAGCCACGGGGACCAGTGGGTGAGGGGGACAGTGCGTTCCCCAGCCATGGGGCCCAGTGGGTGAGGGGGACAGTGCGTTCCCCAGCCACGGGGATCAGTGGGTGAGGGGGGGAGTGCGTTCCCCAGCCACCGGGACCAGTGGGTGAGGGGGGGAGTGAGTTCCCCAGCCACGGGGACCAGTGGGTGAGGGGGGGAGTGCGTTCCCCAGCCACGGGGACCAGTGGGTGAGGGGGACAGTGCGTTCCCCAGCCACGGGGACCAGTGGGTGAGGGGGACAGTGCATTCCCCAGCCATGGGGCCCAGTGGGTGAGGGGGAGAGTGCGTTCCCCAGCCACGGGGACCAGTGGGTGAGGGGGAGAGTGCGTTCCCCAGCCACGGGGACCAGTGGGTGAGGGGGAGAGTGCGTTCCCCAGCCACGGGGACCAGTGGGTGAGGGGGAGAGTGCGTTCCCCAGCCACGGGGACCAATGCGTGAGGGGGAGAGTGCGTTCCCCAGCCACGGGAATCAGTGGGTGAGGGGGACACTCTGTATTTAGCCACGGGGACCAGTGGGTGAGGGGGAGAGTGCGTTCCCCAGCCACGGGGACCAATGCGTGAGGGGGAGAGTGCGTTCCCCAGCCACGGGAATCAGTGGGTGAGGGGGACACTCTGTATTTAGCCACGGGGACCAGTGGGTGAGGGGGAGAGTGCGTTCCCCAGCCACGGGGACCAGTGGGTGAGGGGGAGAGTGCGTTCCCCAGCCACGGGGACCAGTGGGTGAGGGGGAGAGTGCGTTCCCCAGCCACGGGGACCAATGCGTGAGGGGGAGAGTGCGTTCCCCAGCCACGGGAATCAGTGGGTGAGGGGGACACTCTGTATTTAGCCACGGGGACCAGTGGGTGAGGGGGAGAGTGCGTTCCCCAGCCACGGGGACCAATGCGTGAGGGGGAGAGTGCGTTCCCCAGCCACGGGAATCAGTGGGTGAGGGGGACACTCTGTATTTAGCCACGGGGACCAGTGGGTGAGGGGGAGAGTGCGTTCCCCAGCCACGGGGACCAATGCGTGAGGGGGAGAGTGCGTTCCCCAGCCACGGGGACCAGTGGGTGAGGGGGACAGTGCGTTCCCCAGCCACGGGGACCAGTGGGTGAGGGGGACAGTGCGTTCCCCAGCCACGGGGACCAGTGGGTGAGGGGGAGAGTGCGTTCCCCAGCCACGGGGCCAGTGGGTGAGGGGGAGAGTGCGTTCCCCAGCCATGGGGACCAGTGGGTGAGGGGGAGAGTGCGTTCCCCAGCCACGGGGACCAGTGGGTGAGGGGGACAGTGCATTTAGCCACGGGGACCAGTGGGTGAGGGGGACAGTGCGTTCCCCAGCCACGGGGACCAGTGGGTGAGGGGGACAGTGCGTTCCCCAGCCACGGGGCCAGTGGGTGAGGGGGAGAGTGCGTTCCCCAGCCACGGGGACCAGTGGGTGAGGGGGAGAGTGCGTTCCCCAGCCACGGGGACCAGTGGGTGAGGGGGACAGTGCATTCCCCAGCCACGGGGACCAGTGGGTGAGGGGGACAGTGCATTTAGCCACGGGGACCAGTGGGTGAGGGGGAGAGTGTTTCAGGTGGTGGTGACAGGAGGATGTCAAATTGCTCAAATTTAAGAAAATTGTTTTGACTTGGGCATGCAAAGAAACAGTGAGGTGCTGAGTGGTGTATCTTTAAAATTCCATGGCCTGGAAGTCTGTTGAAGTTCAATTAATTGTGTTAATTCAAAACAAGAGATCAGTAATTTTTTTGAATATTAAAATAACCAATGGATAACCCATACGGTGGCTCACAGATAGAAGATCAGCCATCTTGACAAGTGCAAGGGACCAAGTGGTTGCCCCTTGCTTTTCCCACTTCCGATCGCATCGCCACTTGAGCTGGAGAGCAGGCCTGACCTGTGTAGAATTTCTCACTCAGCCTGTGACTGGCGGGATTCCTCCCCCTTCTGGAAGATTATTGTAAGTTGCCCTGTTGCCTGGTGAGTGGATCTGGGGTAGCTAAAGGAAAATAAAACAGGTGCAAATGGCTGCCTTGGTTGCTGTCACAGTGGATGATATCCAGGACAAGTTGGCAGGTTGGCCTGGTGATCGAAGATAGAGGTAATGGGCGTGGAAGCTTTTCTGATTGGAAGCCTGTGACTAGTGGTCTGCCACTGGGATCAATGCCAAGACCCTTAATGCTTGTTACATACATTCATGATTTAGTGACACACAAATGTTGTAACTTTATAAAGATTGGTTAGGTCAGACATGGAGCACTGCATGCAGTTATGGTCAGCACACAACATGAAAGACGAAGAAATCAGAGAGGATACTGAAGGGGTTCACTGGGGCATTTTGAAGCTGAAGAGGCTGTCTTTGTTTTCCTTGCAGTGGCAGCAAAGGGGTGACCTGATAGGGGTGTACAAAGTTACGAGGGACAAATAATTTTACTCCTAGCCTTGGTTTAAGATGAGCAGAAGAGATTTTTAGGGGTGATCTGAGGAATAACTATCATCCAGAGGATGGGTGGGACATGGAATATACTGTCTGAAGGGTGGAAACTCTCACAACTCTGAAGAAATACTAAGATATTCACAAATTATCGAAGCAGAGGGGTCTACAGACCAAATGTTGATTTATTGGATGAGTAAAGAGTGCCACTTGATGGTCAACATGGAGATGGTGTGTCGAAGGGTCTCTGTGCTGTATGACTGAGCCCCTTTCTCTCCCTTCACTCCTTTAAGGTGCAGTTTCTGCTAATGTCTTCTGCTCTTTTTGTTTGACTTGGCTCTTATAAAATATATTTGGTTAAATTTTTCAAATAACATTGCCGTGTAACTACAAGTTGCCAATTATTTTTAGCATAATGGAGAGTAGAAGATATTCTCTGTAATGTATAGAACCTCTGTCAACACTGAAACTAACTGTTTGGGTCTGACTTTCCGAACAGATGCTGGAATGATTTCAGTCACTACTGACCAAGGTGTGACAATTAACATCAGACAAGCAACAGGCAACCTGAGCCTTACTGAATGCCAAATGTGTACCAGGGAAGGGGATTGTAATTCGGAGTATCAGATCCTTCCGGGAGACACCCTGTTCTTCAACTTCACCTGCAGTGATCCCGAGCACAACTTCATCATGGAAGTTAAGAAAGATATTGGTGAGGATGAGCTATGTTCAATGACAGTTAACGTCAGCTTTTCATGGCACACAGTGTTGTGAGAAGCCCAAGGAGATCTAACATCATCAGATCCTTCAAATGCCATGGAACAGTACAAAAAGTAATTAAAGGTCCACCCCCTGTACTACAGGGGTCCACTAACAAGGATGAGAAATTTTGACCAGGAGAAAGGAAACATAGATTTGCCAAAAATAACCATACATGCACCCGGTGTTAAATTACAGAAGGTTAAACAAGCCAGCATTGTACTCTCTGAAATTTATACACTCAAGGGATACTTTGATCAAAGTTTTCAAGAAAGGGCTGGTAAAAACTGTTTTCCTTGATCAGATCATCTAAACTATTGCAATTAGAAAGGATTTCTTCACAAATCACTTGTGCTATTTAAAATAAAAAAAAACTAAAGATGCTGGAAATGCTCCTTCAGACAGGTGTTCCTTCTAGTCTTTACCTTCAGTTCACCCTCAAGTCTCCGACTACCTACTGTAAATGGACCAAGTGGTACGTTACTGTTGGTATGACCCGTTATCCCATTGGGTTCATTTTGTGGGGAACTCCAGTCCTTTGTCTCTGGCAGGGTAATGTTGTGGTTCTGCTGAGCATTCATGTGGCAACCAGTATCACCAAAACAGATCACCTGTCAATTGTCACGTTGCTGTTGTGGAAGTGTGCTCTGTATAAACTGGCTGTTATAACATCCAGCCTGACAGAAATGGCTCAACGGCAAAACAAAAACCACAGTACTGTAGTGCTTAGCACAACACTAACACAGCTGAGGGTGTTCGCGAGTTCAGAGTTTCATTCAGGCACTCTGTACATCCTCCCCGTGGAATGTGTGGATTTTCCCCGTATGCTCTGGTTTTCTCCCACAGTCCAAAGATGTACCAGTTAGGTTAATTGGTCATTGTAAATTATCCTGTGATTAGGTTAGGATCCGCTGGGGTTGTGGGGTTGGCTGGGCAGCCTGGCTTGGAGGAACTCTGCACGGTATCACGAAATAAAAAATCAGTTAAAAATCATAGCAGTAAATCAATTGATGTCTCAAAGTGCTGAGAAATGCAAGGAAAGATCTGTGTCTTTGGAGTGTCATGCCAGTCAGTGGTCACTAAGATGGGTAGGTCTTCAGGGCTCTTCTCATCTCTGCAATCTTCTCCCACCTCCAAATTCTCTACATTTCCCAAGTGTTGACCTTTCTTCTTCTTCTTAAGCCTATCACCCTGCTGGAACACAGGCCACTGACAGCCGCTTAAGCCTGAGTCCCTTCTCCTGAGCCAGTCTTTCAAATTTTCCTGGGTGCAGCCCATCTTCTTGGTGTATCGTTCTTCTCCCAGGGATGAGGTCTTTGGAGTTTCTGTTGGCATTTATTTAGCACTTTTTTTTATGGCTCAATGCTAACCCTCCTCCTTTCTCAAACGGGCTTGGGACCACCCATGGTGGGATTACGTCAACATTAGGTTAACATTTTTAAACCCTTCCATCATGGCAGCCAAGACTGCAAGCTCTGGAATTCCCAACATAAGTCCTCCACCTCACCCTCATCCTTTAAATATTACTTAAAACCCAACTCCAAACTTTTGGTTACCTGTATTTGTGAAGCTCTGCATAAAAGTTCCTGCCGCAAACCTAAGAAAAGTTTGTTCTGGTTTGAGTCTCCAGATCCACAGAGATGAGGGGGAAATCAGTAGTTGTATTCTCCCTCACCTCTTCCACCTTCCGTCATACAGTTTAGATGAAATGAGCCTGTCATTTCCAAACCTGAGTCTTTACTTTTTCTTGTAACAGCTGAAGCTGATGACCTCGAAGATCTTCTACCTCAAAATCTCCCAAGGCTGAACACTACATACATCTGGGCCATCAATGTGCTTTACAATGTTGGTGTGTGGATAAAGTTTCCTCAGGATCACCTACAACAGATAGATTCTGGCCATTGTGCAGACTTGGTGAAGTACATGATTAAAGGACATGTCAGTTATGACAATAAAAAGGAAGTACTTGTTGGTACCTTTTGTAGGAATGGGACTATTTACAGTCTGAAGATTCAAGGCAGAACACTGATAGCCCTTGAGGTTCCTTGGACCACAATGATTGATGATCCAGGATTTGAACTTACTTTTGTGAAGCCTATAAAAAGTACGTACATATTGCTTTTACGCCTTGAAATAAGTTTTATAACAAGTCTTTTTGGTTTTGTTGTCTGTCTGTCTGTTTCTTCCTGTCCATTTTAATAGGGTCTTGGAGGGAAATGGAGAGTTATTTTGACCAAGTCTTCATATCGTACACCATGGTAAAAGCAGAAAAAAAATAAGCATTAAGATTTTTGTCCATCTCTAATGGCTCCCTTACTGATTTTCATTTTCTTCTTTGAGAGGCTCTATTTTCTCCCTGGTCACTCTTTTCCCCTTAATATACTTAAAAAAAAAGAAAACTATTTTCTCTGCCAAAACTCTATTGACTCACTTGATCCCAACTGCCCATATGTGCCCCAAACCTCCTTTTTCTTGATTAAAGTTACAATACCTAGGGTTCCTACGCCCAGCAGCTTTGCCTTTTACTTTAACAGGAACATTGAGTTCTTGAAATCCGACTATCTTACCTTTTTAAAAACCTCCCATTTGCTAGATGTCCCTTTACCTGCAAATAACCAGGCCCAATCAATCACTGTAACCTCTTGTCTAACACCATGAAAATTTACCTTGCCCCAGTTCTGTAGTCAAACATATGATCCAGTTCTGCTCCTTGCATAAGTATTGTAAAACTAGTGGAAATATTGTCACTGGCCCTAAAATGCTTCCTTACTATTACCTCAGTCACTTGCCTTTTCTTATTTCCCAGGAGAGATGAAGCTTTATCCCTTCCCTGGTAGGTCCCTCTATATGCTGCCTGAGGAAACTTTCCTGAATACACTGGATAAATTCCACCCCATCTGGACCTTTAGCACTTTGGCAATCCCAGTCGATGTCAGGCAAGTTAAAGTCTTGTACTATGACATCTTTATTCTTAAACTCTCTCCAGTCTCCCTGAAAATTTGTTCCTCTCATTCCCAAAGACTATTTGGGGGTCTATAGCACAATTCCAAAAGGGTAGTCATCTCCTTCCTGTTTCAGAGCTCTATCCATAAAGCCTTACCAACTGATCCTGCAGTAATGTCTGCTGTAACCATATAACCATTACAGCACAGAAACAGGCCATCTCAGCTCTTCTAGTCCGTGCCAAACTAGATATTCCTCATAATCAAAAAAGCAACTCCTCATCCTCTCTTGGCTCCTTCTTCTTTAGACCATAAAACATAGGAGCAGAATTTGGCCATTCAGCCCATCGACTCTGCTCTGTCATTCTATCATGGATGATCTTGGATCCCACTCAACTCCATACACCTGCCTTCTCGCCATATCCTTTGATGCCCTGACTGATCAGGAAACGAATAACTTCCACCTTAAACATATGCACAGACTTGATCTCCACCATAGTCTGTGGAAGAGCATTCCACAGATTTGCTACTCTCTGGCTAAAAAAATTCCATTAAGTTCACCTGCCATTTCTTTGTCCCCATTACTACCTCACCAGCATCATTTTTCAGTGGTCCAATAGCAACTCTCACCTCCCTTTTACTCTCTATGTAATGGGAAAAAATAGGTGTCCTGCTTTATATTAATTGGCTAGTCTGCCCACACATTTAATCTTTTCACTTCCTGTAGCTTTTTTAGTTGCCTTTTGTTGGTTTTTTAAAGTTTCTCAATCATCCAACTTCCCACTCATTTTTGCTACCTGACATGCCTTTTCCTTGGCTTTTATGTAGTACTTAACTTCCCTCGTCAGCCATGGTGCCTACTCCTGCCACCTGATAACTTCTGCCTCTCTGAGACATATCTATCCTGCACTATTCCCAAGATCTTCAGCCATCTCTGCTCTGCCGTCATCCCTGCTAGTATCCCTCTCCAATCCACCTGGGCAAGCTCCTCTCTGTAGCCTCTGTTATTCCCTTTACTGCATTGTGATAGATTATTCATTTCTACCTTGAGCACCTTTATCCTGGAACATTCAGCTTCTACGCCTACCCTCCCCTCAGCCATGTTTCTGTAGTATCACAAATCAACATACCTATCTATGCCTTATGCTCACCTGCTTTACCTGTCAGACCGCTTGATTGAAGAAATTGCAATTTAATCCAACCATCTTTCCTCACTCATAGTCTTGCTCCCTGTTTAATTTGTTTTAGTGTCTTCTCTGTCACTATCCTGCCTCTCCATTGCAGCCTACAGTCCCATCCCATGACAGTCTAGGAGCATAAGTAAATCTGCCTTCTAGGATACTGGTCCTGTTCCTATTTCGGAGCATCTGTCTGCCTTGTAAAGGCCATCACTGCCCCAAGAGGCCCCAATAGTCCATAAATCTGAGCCTCAGCCCCCTGCACCATTTTTGTTCACTGAGGCACCCATTTGCCGTATTCTTCTATCGTGACATTATTGGTGAGTGGCACCATTTAGCAATCCAGAGATAACTGCCCTGGAGATCACACTTCTTAACCTCTTCCTTAACTCCCTGTGTCCACTCCTCAGAACCTCAACCCCCTTTCGACCCATGTCATTAGAGCCAACGTACACTTCTGACTAAACGCAAAATACTCTGCAGATGCTGGGGTCAAAGCAACACTCACAACACCTCTGACTGCTCACCCTCCCGCTTGTGGCCGCTCTGAGGCATGCCTGACCTTGTCAACAGGGTGACAACACACCATCCTGAATTCCCATTTGAGGCTACGGCACTTCTAATCTTTTTCCCCCTCCAAACTGTTAAGTCCTTTATCACTATAGCCCTGGTTGTCTTCACCCTTCCTCACTGTGCCACAGTTGCTGAGCCATGTTCTTGGCTACAGTTACCTTCTCCTCAACAGTCGTCACCCTAACACTATCCAAAACAACATTAATATTTTAAAGGGATTGGCCACAAGAGATTCTTGCACTCTCTGCCAACTGACTTAATTGACCTGATTGAAAAATGCAGGAGTCGCTTAGTAAGTTCTGAGACAATGTAAAGATAGGTGGTGCTCTGGATAGTATATAAATTGCCAAAGGATACAATAGGATAGTTATGGGCAGAGAAATGGCAGATGGAGTCTAATCCAGTAAAGTCTGAGCTGCAGCACTTTGAGAGCTGCAAGATAGAGGGACAGTGCACTGCTTATAGCAAGAACCTTAACAATATGGATGTACAGAGGTCCACATCCATACATCCCTGGAAGTGGCCGACAGGTTGAAAGAGTAGTAAAGGAGGCGTATGCATGCTTGCCTTCATTAGTGACGCACTGAGTTCAAGAGTCAGTGTGTAGCAGCTTTATAAAAGTCTAGATAGGCTGCATCTAGAGCACTGCACTGAATTCTAGTCGGCCCTTTATAGGAAGGATGTTGAGGGTTTGGAGAGGGTGCAGAAGAGGTTTACTAGGATTAGAGGGCATGTCCTGTAGAGAGAGGTTTGCCAAAATTGGATTGTTTTCTCTGGAACGGCATAGACTGAAGGGAATCCTGATAGAAACTTGTAGGATTGTGAGAGGTATAGATGGAGTAGACAACTGGTAGCTTTTTCCCAGGATTTAAATAACGATCTAATTCTACAGGGCATGTATTTAAGGTGAGTGGCAGTATTTTCAAAGGGGATATAGGGGGCAAGTTTTTTGTGGTTGTCTGGAATGCACTGTGAATGGCAGTGAGGTGAACACAGTGGAGGTCTTAATGTGCAGAGAATGGAGGGGTATAAATATTGTGAATGCAATGGAGGGGTATAAATATTGTGTATCCAAGGGAAGGGTATAAATATTGTGTATACAGAAGTGACTAGATAAGCGTTTTACTTGCTAGTTGACTTAGTTTGGCACAACATCACGGCCAAAGGGTCTGTCCAGTCTTCTACCCTTCCACATTCAATGGTCTGTGCACACCCTTTGATCTTCCTAGTGTGCACTCAACTATCTTTGAAGTAACCATTCAGCAGCTCGTGCCACACTCACCTCATCCTCTGAGTGAAGAAGTTCCCCCTCAGGTTCCCCTTCAATATTTCACCTTTCACCCTTAATTTATGATCTCTAGTTCTGGTCTCACACAACTTTAGTAGGAAAAAAAGCCTGTTTGCATTTACCCTTTCTATACCCCTCAAAATTTTGTATACCTCTTTCAAACTTCGCCTCATTCTCCTACGCTCCAGGGAATGCTGTCCTAACGTATTCAACCTTTCCCAGGAACTCAGGTCCTTCAGTCACAGCAAAATCCTTGTAAATTTTCTCTGTACTTTTTCAAACTTATTGATATTTTTCCAAGAGGTAGGTGATCAGAAGTCTACAATATTTTCCAAAATTGGTTTCATCAACGTCTCATATAACTTCAACATAACATCCCATCTCCTGTGCTTTCTACTTTGGTGTATGAAGGCCAATGAGCCAAAAGCTCTCTTTATGACCCTATCTACCTGTGACACCACTTTCATGGAATTATAGATCTGTGTTCCCAAATCCCACTGTTCTGCTGTACTCTCCAGTGCCATACTGTCTCTGTGATGTGGTCAGTGAAGATGGGTTGTGATTAGCGTTGATACTCTATCATCAGGGATGAAGTGACATGGTTAGGGATGGTGTGGTGTTGCAGCTTTTGCTGCAGATAACACAAAGTAATTTGTCTGAAATATTCAGAGTTGTAAAAGGTTTGAGGAATTTTCTGAGACTGCAGGATTGAGACCATGATATTTTTCCATCAGAATGGTGAGTAAGTTGGAAGAATACCAGGTGCCAGGGTCAGGGTCAGGGATGTCTCAGATCGCATCCACTGCAGTTTGAAGGGGGAGGGAGAGCAGCCAGATGTCTTGGTACATATTGGTACCAATGACGTAGGAAGGAAAAGCAAAGAGGTCCTGAAAGGAGAATTTAGAGAGCTAGGCAGAAATCTGGGAAGCAGGACCTCCAGGGTGGTAATTTCTGGATTGCTGCCTGTGCCACGCGCCAGTGAGGGTAGAAACAGGATGATTTAGCAAATTAATGCGTGGCTGAGAAGCTGGTGCAGGGGGCAGGGCTTCAGGTTCCTGGATCATTGGGATCTCTTGTGGGGGAGGTATGACCTGTACAAAAGTGACAGGTTACACCTGAACCCAAGGGGGACCAATATTCTCTGGGCAGGTTTGTTAGAGCTGTTGGGGAGAGTTTAAACTAATTTGGCAGCAGGGTGGAAACCAGAGTGAAGGGACTCAGGATAGGACAGATGGTTAAAAAAAGCAAAGATAGCGTGCAGTCAGACTGTCGGGAAGGGCAGGCAGATGATAGCAGCCTGTAATAGGTTTCAATAGGTACATTTAATGTCAGAGAAATGTATACAATATACATCCTGAAATACTTTTTCTTTGCAAACATCCACAAAAACACAGTGCCCCAAAGAATGACTGACAGTCAAATGTTAGAACCCCAAAGCCCCCCCCAACTCCCCCTCCCAAGCATAAGCAGCAGCAAAGTAATGACCCCGCCACCAGCAAAAAAGCATCATCCCCCCCCACCGAACATGCAGGCGTGCAGCAAAGCATCATTAAAGTCACAGACTTGCAGTACCCCAAAAACTACTCGTTCACCCAGTAATTTGACATAGCACAAGCTCTCTCTCTCCCCAATAAGGGAAAGAGAGGTGTCCCCATTTCACAGTGAGAGGGGAGACATAACAATGCAACTCGCTGATTTACGGTGTTAAAAGTCTGTTGCATAGCTTCTTCCGAGCTCTGTGCCCAAAGAACTCGGGTCTCTGGTCACACAGCGAGCAGCCCAAAATAAAAGTGAGTATCAGTGCAAGATCAAATAGGGTAGCAAATATATTACTCGACGTGTTATATCTCAATGTACGGAGTATAAGAAATAAGGTGGATGATCTTGTTGCACAATTACAGATTGCCAGGTATGATGTATGGCCATCACTGAATTGTGGCTGAGGATGGTTGTAGTTGTGAGGTGAATGTCCAAGATTACATGTATCGGAGGGATAATAAGGTAGGCAGAGGGGGTGGCTTGACTCTGCAGGTAAAGAATGGCATGAAATCAGTAGAAAGATGTGACGTAGCATCGGAAGGTGTTAAATCCTTGTGGGTTGAGTTAAGAACCTGCAAGGACCCTGATGGCGGTTATATACAGGCCTCCCAATGGTAGCTGGGATGTGGACCACAGATTACAACGGGAAATAGAAAAGGCATATCAAAAGGGCAATGTTAGAAACATAGAAAACCTACAGCACAATACAGGCCCTTTGGCCCACAAAGTTGTGCCGGACATGTCCCTACCTGAGAAATTTCTAGACTTCCCCATCGCCCTGTATTTTTCTAAGCTCCGTGTACCTATCCAAAAGTCTCTTAAAAGACCCTATCGTATCTGCCTCCACCACTGTTTCTGGCAGTCCATTCCAAGCACTCACCACTCTGCGTAAAAAACTTACCCCTGGCATCTCCTCTGTACCTACTCCCCAGCACTTTAAACCTGTGTCCTCTTGTGGCAACCATTTCAGGCCTGGGAAAAAGCCTCTGTCTATCCACACAATCAATGCCTCTCATCATCTTGTACACCTCTATCAGATCACCTCTCATCCTCCATCGCTCCAAGGAGAAAAGGCTAAGTTCACTCAACCTATTCTCATAAGGGGCATGCTCCCCAATCCAGGCAACATCCTTGTAAATCTCCTCTGCACCCTTTCTATGGCTTCCACATCCTTCCTGTAGTGAGGTGACCAGAACTGAGTACAGTACTCCAAGTGGGGTCTGACCAGGGTCCTATATAGTTGCAACATTACCTCTCGGTTCCTAAATTCAATTCCACGATTGATGAAGGCCAATACACTGTATGCCTTCTTAACCACAGAGTCAACCTGCACAGCTGCTTTGAGCGTCCTATGGACTCAGACCCCAAGATCCCTCTGATCCTCCACACTGCCAAGAGTCTTACCATTAATACTATAATCTGCCATCATATTTGACCTACCAAAATGAACCACTTCACACTTATCTGGGTTGAACTTCATCTGCCACTTCTCAGCCCAGTTTTGCATCCTATCAATGTCCCGCTGTAACCTCTGTCAGCCCTCCAGACTATCCACAACACCTCTAACCTTTGTGTCATCAGCAAACTTACAAACCCATCCCTCCACTTTCTCATCCAGGTCATTTATAAAAATCACGAAAAGTAAGGGTCCCAGAACAGATCCCTGAGGCTCACCACTGGTCACCAACCTCCGTGCAGAGTATGACCTGTCTATAATCACTGTTTGCCTTCTGTGGGCAAGCCAGTTCTGGATCCACAAAGCAATGTCCCCTTGGATCCCATACCTCCTTACTTTCTCAATAAGCCTTGCATGGGGTACCTTATCAAATGTCTTGCTTAAATCCATATACAATATATCTACTGCTGTTCCTTCATCAATGTGTTTAGTCACATCCTCAAAAAATTCAATCAGGCTCGTAAGGCACGACCTGCCCTTGACAAAGCCATGCTGACTATTCCTAATCATATGATACCTCTCCAAACGTTCATAAATCCTGCCTCTCAGGATCTTCTCCATCAACTTACCAGCCACTGAGGTAAGACTCACTGGCCTATAATTTCCTGGGCTATCTCTACTCCCTTTCTTGAATAAATGAACAACATCCGCAACCCTCCAATCTTCCGGAACGTCTCCCGTCCCCATCGATGATGCAAAGATCATCGCCAGAGGCTCAGCAATCTCCTTCTCACCTCCCACAGTAGCCTGGGGTACATCTCATCCAGTCCCAGCGACTTATCCAACTTGATGCTTTCTAAAAGCTCCAGCACATCCTCTTTTTTAATATCTACATGCTCCAGCATTTCAGTCTGCTGCAAGTCATCACAACAATCACCAAGATCCTTTTCCATAGTGAATACTGAAGTAAAGTTTTCATTACCTCTGCCATCTCCTCTGGTTCCATACATACTTTTCCACTGTCACACTTGATTGGTCCTATTCTTTCACGTCTTATCCTCTTGCTCCTCACATACTTGTAGAATGCCTCAGGGTTTTCCTTAATCCTGCCCGCCAAGGCCTTCACATGGCCCCTTCTGGCTCTCCTAATTTCCTGTTTAAGCTCCTTCCTATTAGCCTTATAATCTTCTAGATCTCTAATATTACCTAACTCTCTGAACCTTTTGTAAGCTTTTCTTCTTGACTAGATTTACAACAGCCTTTGTGCACCACAGTGCCTCTACCCTACCATAACTTCCCTGTCTCATTGGAATGTACCTATGCAGAACTCCACACAAATATCCCCTGAATATTTGCCACATTTCTTCCGTACTTTTCCCTGAGAACATCTGTTTCCAATTTAAGCTTCCAATTTCCTGCCTGATAGCCTCATAATTCCCCTTACTCCAATTAAATGCTTTTCTAACTTGTCTGTTCCTATCTCTCTCCAATGCTATTGTAAAAGAGATAGAATTATGATCACTATCTCCAAAATGCTCTCCCACTGAGAGATCTGACACCTGACCAGGTTCATTTCCCAGTACCAGATCAAGTACAGCCTCTCCTCTTGTAGGCTTATCTATGTATTGTGTCAAGAAACCTTCCTGAACATACCTAACAAACTCCACCCCATCTAAACCCCTTGCTGTAGGGAGATGTCAATCGATATTTGAGAAATTAAAATCTCCCAGCACGACAACTCTGTTATAATTACATCTTTCCAAGATCTGTTTCCCTATCTACTCCTCGATATCCCTGTTACTATCGGGCAGCCTGTGAAAAACACCCAGTAAAGTTATTGACCCCTTCCTGTTCCTAACCTCCACCCACAGAGACTCCGCAGACAATCCCTCCGTGGCGTCCACCTTTTCACTATCTCTGATCAACAGTGCCACGCCCCCACCTCTTTTGCCTCCCTCCCTGTCCTTCCTGAAACATCTAAAACCCAGCACTTGAAGTAACCATTCCTGTCCCTGAGCCATCCAAGTCTCTGTAATGGCCACCACACCATATCTCCAAGTACTGATCCATGCTCTAAGCTCATCCGCTTTGTTCACAACACTCCTTGTGTTAAAATAGACACATCTCAAACCTTCAGTCTGAGCGCGTCCCTTCTCTATACCTGCCTATCCTCCTTCTCGCACTGTCTACAAGCTTTCTCTATTTGTGAGCCAACCGCCTCTTCCCCAGTCTCTTCAGTTCGGTTCCCACCCCCGAACAATTGTAGTTTAAACACTCCCAAATAGCCTTAACAAGTCACCCTGCCAGGTTATTGGTCTCCCTGGGATTCAAGTGCAACCTGTCCTTTTTGTACAGGTCACACCTGCCCCAAAAGAGGTCCCAATGATCCAGAAATCTAAATCCCTGCCCCCTGCTCCAACCCCTCAGCCACACATTTATCCTCCACCTCATTCTATTCCTATACTCACTGTCACGTGGCACAGGCAGTAATCCTGAGATTACTACCTTTGAGGTCCTGCTTCTCAACTTCCTTCCTAACTCCCTGTAGTCTGTTTTCAGGACCTCTTCCCTTTTCCTACCGATGTCATTGGTACCAATATGTACCACAGCCTCTGGCTGTTCTCCCTCCCACTGCAGGATATCTTGGACACGACCTGAAACATCCCGGACCCTGGCACCTGGGAGGCAAACTACCGTCCGAGTTTCTTTCCTGCGTCCACAGAATCGCCTGTCTGACCCCCTAACTATAGAGTCCCCTATCACTACTTCCTTTCCCTACCCTTCTGAGCCACAGAGCTGGACTCTGTGCCAGAGGCACGGCCACTGTCACTTCTCCCAGGTAGGCTGTCCCCCCCCAACAGTGCTCAAACAGGAGTACTTATTGTCAAGGGGTAAAGTCACAGGGGTACTCTCTTGCACCTGATTCTTCCCCTTCCCCCTCCAGACTGTGACCCACTTGTCTGTCTCCTGTGGCCCCAGTGTGTCACCTGCCTATAACTCCTTTCTACCACTTCCTCACTCTCCCTGACAAGACAAAGGCCATCGAGCTGCATCTCCAGTTCCCTAACTTGGTCCCTTAGGAGCTGCAGCTTGACACATCTGGTGCAGATATGGCCGTCCGGGAGGCTGGGAGACTCCAGGACCTCCCACATCTGACACTGAGCACAGAAAACTGGCCTCACACTCATACTACTTCCTTTCCGCAATTAACACAGGTAAATCTACCTCGCCTCGTCCCATTACTGACTAAGCCCGTTGAGCCAAAGCCCTATCACTCTGCTGCCTCTCACTCCACTGCCTGCTCCAAAGGCTGCCCGCTGGATATGGTTATAATAGTCATAGCAGATTTCAATGTGCAAGTCATAGAAACATAGAAAATAGGTGCAGGAGTAGGCCATTCGGCCCTTCGAGCCTGCACTGCCATTCAGTATGATTAAGGCTGATCATCCAACTCAGAACCCTATACCAGCCTTCCCTCCATATCCCCTGATCCCTTTAGCCACAAGGGCCATATCTAACTCCCTCTTAAATATAGCCAATGAACTGGCCTCAATTGTTTCCTGTGGCAGAGAATTCCACAGATTCACCACTCTCTGTGTGAAGAAGTTTTTCCTAATCTCGGTCCTATAAGGCTTCCCCTCTATCCTCAAACTGTGACCCTTCGTTCTGGACTTCCCCAACATTGGGAACAATCATCCTGTATCTAGCCTGTCCAATCCCTTTAGGATTTTATACATTTCAATCAGATCCCCCCTCAACCTTCTAAATTCCAACGAGTACAAGCCCAGTTCATCCAGTCTTTCATCATATGAAAGTCCTGCCATCCCAGGAATCAATCTGGTGAACCTTCTTTGTACTCCCTCTATGGCAAGGATGTCTTTCCTCAGATTAGGGGACCAAAAATGCACACAATACTCCAGGTGTGGTCTCACCAAGGCCTTGTACAACTGCAGTAGTACCTCCCTGCTCCTGTACTCGAATCCTCTTGCTATAAATGCCAGCATACCATTCGCCTTTTTCACTGCCTGCTGTACCTGCATGCCCACTTTCAATGACTGGTGTATAATGACATCCAGGTCTCGTTGCACCTTCCCTTTTCCTAATCGGCCACCATTCAGATAATAATCTGTTTTCCCGTTTTTGCCACCAAAGTGGATAACTTCACATTTATCCACATTAAATTGCATCTGCCATGAATTTGCCCACTCACCTAACCTATCCAAGTCACCCTGCATCCTCTTAGCATCCTCCTCACAGCTAACACTGCCATCCAGCTTCGTGTCGTCCGTAAACGTGGAGATGCTGCATTTAATTCCCTCATCGAAGTCATTAATATATATTGTAAACAACTGGGGTCCCAGCACTGAGCCTTGCGGTACCCCACTAGTCACTGCCTGCCATTCTGAAAAGGTCCCGTTTATTCCTGCTCTTTGCTTCCTGTCTGCCAACCAATTCACTATCCACATCAATACCTTACCCCCAATACCGTGTGCTTTAAGTTTGCACACTAATCTCCTGTGTGGGACCTTGTCAAAAGCCTTTTGAAAATCCAAATATACCACATCCACTGGTTCTCCCTTATCCACTGTACTAGTTACATCCTCAAAAAATTCTATGAGATTCGTCAGACATGATTTTCCTTTCACAAATCCATGCTGACTTTGTCCGATGATTTCACCGCTTTCCAAATGTGCTGTTATCACATCCTTGATAACTGACTCTAGCATTTTCCCCACCACCGATGTTAGGCTAACCGGTCTATAATTGCCTGTTTTCTCTCTCCCTCCTTTTTTAAAAAGTGGGGTTACATTAGCCACCCTCCAATCCTCAGGAACTAGTCCAGAATCTAAAGAGTTTTGAAAAATTATCACTAATGCATCTACTATTTCTTGGGCTACTTCCTTAAGCACTCTGGGATGCAGACCATCTGGCCCTGGGGATTTATCTGCCTTTAATCCCTTCCATTTACCTAACACCACTTCCCTACTATCATGTATTTCCCTCAGTTCCTCCATCTCACTGGACCCTCTGTCCCCTACTATTTCCGGAAGATCATTTATGTCCTCCTTAGTGAAGACAGAACCAAAGTAATTATTCCATTGGTCTGCCATGTCCTTGTTCCCCATGATCAATTCACCTGTTTCTGTCTGTAGGGGACCTACATTTGTCTTTACCAATCTTTTTCTTTTCACATATCTATAAAAGCTTTTACAGTCATTTTTTATTTTCCCTGCCAGTTTTCTCTCATAATCTTTTTTCCCCTTCCTAATTAAGTCCTTTGTCCTCCTCTGCTGGACTCTGAATTTCTCCCAGTCCTCAGGTGAGCCACTTTCTCTGGCTAATTTGTATGCTTCTTCTTTGGAATTGATACTATCCCTAATTTCCCTTGTCAGCCACTGGTGCACTACCTTCCTTGATTTATTCTTTTGCCAAACTGGGATGAACGATTGTTGTAGTTCATCCATGCAACCTTTAAATGCTTGCCATTGCATATCCATCGTCAATCCTTTAAGTGTCATTTGCCAGTCTATCTTAGCTAATTCAAGTCTCATACCTTCAAAGTTACCCTTCTTTAAGTTCAGAACCTTTGTTTGTGAATTAACTATGTCACTCTCCATCTTAATGAAGAATTCCACCATATTATGGTCACTCTTACCCAAGGGGCCTCTCACGACAAGATTGCTAATTAACCCTTCCTCATTGCTCAATACCCAGTCTAGAATAGCCTGCTCTCTAGTTGGTTCCTCGACATGTTGGTTCAGAAAACCATCCTGAATACATTACAAGAAATCCTCTTCCACAGCACCTTTACCAATTTGGTTCACCCAATCTACATGTAGATTGAAGTCACCCATTATAACTGCTGTTCCTTTATTGCACACATTTCTAATTTCCTGTTTAATACCATCCCTAACCTCACTACTACTGTTAGGTGGCCTGTACACAACTCCCACCAGTGTTTTCTGCCCCTCACTGTTATGCAGCTCTACCCATATCGATTCCACATCCTTCCGGCTTATGTCCTTCCTTTCTATTGCGTTAATCTCCTCTCTAACCAGCAACGCCACCCCACCTCCCCTTCCTTCATGTCTATCCCTCCTGAATATTGAATATCCCTGAACGTTGAGCTCCCATCCCTGGTCACCCTGGAGCCATGTCTCTGTGATCCCAACTATATCATAATCATTAATAACAATCTGCACTTTCAATTCATCCACCTTATTATGAATGCTCCTTGCATTGACACACAAAGCCTTCAGGCGCTCTTTTACAACTCTCTTAGCCCTTGTACAATTATGTTGAAAAGTGGCCCTTTTTAATGCTTATCTGGATTTGTCAGCCTGCCACTTTTACTTTTCTCCTTAGTACTTTTTGCTTCTACCCTCACTTTACACCCCTCTGTCTCTCTGCACTGGTTCCCATCCCTCTGTTGTGAACTAACCTCCTCATGCCTAACCTCTTTAATTTGATTCCCACCCCCCAACCATTCTAGTTTAAAGTCAGCTCAGTAGCCCCCGCTAATCTCCCTGCCAGGATATTGGTCCCCCTAGGATTCAAGTGTAACCCGTCCTTTTTGTACGGGTCATGCCTGCGCCAAAAGAGGTCCCAATGATCCAAATACTTGAATCCCTGCCCCCTGCTCCAATCCCTCAGCCACGCATTTATCCTCCACCTCATTGCATTCAAGTCAATTGAGAAAATCAGGTTGATAATGGTTTTCAAGAGAGTGAGTTGATTGAATGCCTACAAGATGGCTTTTTAGAGCCGTTTGTCATTTGCCTACTAGGGATCAACTATACTGGATTAGGTATTGTGTTATGAACTTGAGGTGATTAGGGAGCTTAAGGTAAAAGAACCCTTGGGAGGCAGTGATCAAAATATGATTGGGAGTTCAACTTGAAATTTGATCAGGAGACAGTTCAGTCTGACACAGCAGAGTTTCAGTGGAGTGAAGGAAATTACAGTGGTATTAGAGAGGAGTTGGCCAAAGTAAATTGGAAGGAGTTGCTGGCAGGGATGTCAGCAGTGCAGCAATGGTGTGAGTTTCTGTGAAAAATGAGGAAGGTGCAGGAGAGACGTAATCTAAAAATGAATAAATATTCAAATGGCAAAATGGTACAACTGCGGCTGACAAGGGCTTTACAAAGCTAATGTAGAAGCAAAAGAGAGGGCATACAACAAAGCAAAAATTAACAGGAAGATAAAGGATTGGAAAGCTTTTAAAATCTACTAAGAGCAACTAAAAGAATCATTAGGAGGGAAAAGATGAAATATGAAAACAGGCTAGCAAACAATATCAAAGTGGACAGTAAAAGCCTTTTCAACTATGTAAGAAATAAAAGAAAGATGAGAGTCTATATAGGACCTCTAGAAAATGAGGCTGGAAAAATAATAACTGGGGACGAGATGAACTAAGTGAGTATTTTACATCAGTCTTTACTGTGGAAGCTACTAGCAGTGTGCCAGATGTTGAAAGGTGTGAGGGGAGAGAAGATAGTGCAGTTGTTATTACAAGGGAGAAGCTGTTCAAAAATCTGAAAGACCTAAGGGTACGTAAATCACTCGGACCAGATGAATTGCACCCTAGGTTGTGAAAGAGGTAGCGGTAGATTGTGGGGGCATTACTAATGATCTTCCAAAAATCATTGGATTCTGGCCTAGTGTCAGAGGACTGGAAAACTGCAAATATCACTCTACTCTTTAAGAAAGGGGGAAGACAGCAAAAAGGAATTTATAGACTAGTTAGCCTGACCTCAGTGGTTGGGAAGATGTTGGAGTCAATTGTTAAGGATGAGTTTATGGAGTACTTGATGACCTAGGCCAAGATAGGACAAAGTCAGCATGGTTTCCTGAAGGGAAAATCTTGCCTGCTGGAATTCTTTGTGGAGATTACAAATATGATAGATAAAGGGAATGCAGTGGATGTTGTAGATTTGGACTTTCAGAAAGCCTTTGACAAAATGCCATACATGAGACTATTTACCAAGTTAAGAGCCCATGCTATTACACCAAAGTTACTGGCATGATTACAGCATTGGCTGATTGGCAGGAGCTAGCAAGTGGGATTAAAAGGATTTTTTCCTGGTTGGCTGCCAGTGACTAGTGGTGTTCTGCAATACATTTTATGCTGTATATCAGTGATTTAGATGATGGAATGATAGCTTTGTTGCCAAGTTTGCAGATGATACAAAGACTGGTGGAGGGGCAGGTAGTGTTGTGGAAACAGGTAGGCTGCAGAAGAAGTTAGACAGATTTGGAGAATGGGTAAGAAAGTGGCAAATGAATTACAATGTTGGAAAATGCATGGTCTTGTACTTTGGTAGTAGAAATAAATGTGCAGACTATTTTCTAAACAGGGAGAAAAATCCAAAAATCTGAGATGCAAAGGGACTTTGGAGTCCTCGTGTAGAACACCCTAAAGGTTAACTTACAGGTAGAGTCAGTGGTGAGGAAGGCAAATGCAATGTTAGCATTCGTTTCAAGAGGTCTAGAATGCAAGAGCAAGGTTATAATGCTGAGGCTTTATAAGACACTGGTGAGGCCTCACCTTGAATATTGTGAACAGTTTTGGGCTCCTCATTTAAGAAGAGATGTGCTGGCATTGGAGATGGTTCAGAGGTGGTTCACAAGGATGATTCCAGGAATAGAAGGGCTATCATACAAGGAGCATTTGATAGCTCTGGGTCTGTACTTGCTGGAATTTAGAAGGATGAGGGGGAATTTCATTGAAACCTTTTGAATGTTGAAAGGTCTAGATGGAGTAGATGTGGAAAGGATTTCCATGGTGGACAAGAGAGCACAGCCTCAGTATAGAGAGGTGTCCGACAGAAATGCGGAGAAATTTCTTCAGCCAGAGTGTGGTGAATTTGTGGAATTTGTTACCACTGGCAGCTGTGGAAGCCAGGTCATTGGGCGTATTTAAGGCAGAGCTTGATAGGTTCTTGACTGGACATGGCATCAAAGGTTACGGGGAGAAGGCTGGGGAATGGGGCTGAGGAGGGGGGGATAAAAGGTTCAGCCATATTTGAATAGTGGAGCAGACTTGATGGGTCAAACAGCTTAATTCTGCTGCTTTGTCTTGTCTTATATCCACAGGTGGTGGTGTTCTCATGTGCCTGCCTCCTTTGTACAAATCTTGGCATTGGAAGATAGTGTAGAAGAAGTTCTGAAGATTCATTGTGCCTTATAGATGTGGGCCTAGCTGAGCAGAGTGGTGGAAGGTGGTGTTTGTGGGCAGTAAAACTCCTTCCTGGTGCCAGTAGTCATATGCCAATTCCTTTTTCCTTCCAGGGTTCAGTATGGTTGAAGTGATGCTACAGCCAGGTACTTCAGTACACTTCATGTCAGCAAACTGGCCCCAGGATTTTCCGAATGATGAACTAATGACATGGACCTTCGCTGTTCCTTTCAACCACCATGCCAATGTTACAGTGGAGAACTCCACCTTCCCCAGCTGTGTGAAAAGGGAGGCAGGCTGGTTTTTTGGCCCATCTGTGCTCACAAAGAAGTTAAACCAATTTCACAAACGTTTCATGCTGACTTTGCAGAACTGTGATGTGGATAGTTCAAGCGCCACTGGACTGACATTGCACTTTAAAGTTGAGGTCTTTACTGACTATGGAGGTGAGTGTTGTTTCATTTCCAATGGTGAAACTCCTTTGAACAGATTTGTGCAGTGATGGTGGGAGCCCACTAACTGAACTGGCCTGGGACAGACACCATCTTCAGTAGGCAGTTTAAAGTTGGCTCCTTTACTAACTTCTGGAGAGTAAAGCTACATCAATACTGATGGAACTACAGGAGGGTTCTGTTATGTAGTCATTCCCCAGGGTCCTGGCATTGTTGTCTCATTCCCCATGAATTATGTGACTGTAACAATGCAGTTAACTACCCTGTGTATCTGGGGTCAGGAGCAGGTCAAACCCGCTAAGGTGGCATATTCTCTTCCCCAGAAGACCTTTAAAATCCATATGAGTTTGAACAGCATCCAGTAATCTTGACCTCATGTTTATTAATAAACTGCTTGATCTTAAATCCCACACCATTCTCAGCTTAATTCGGGTCCTACATTTCCTACAGTCCAGGAATCTGAACTGGCAATATTCAGTGTTGTCTTAGACTCTCTTTGGTCACTACTGTCCTTCAGGAAGGGGTCTGGCATCTTTTAGGGATGGGGCCCCTGTCTGTTGTCCTTCCTTGTCTGCCCCTCTCCTTCCTTTTGTAGACCACTCAACACGTGAAGCCATCTGCAACTTCTCCACGATGGCCAAGCAAAGTTCAAAATTCAAAAAAATATATATATGTAATATACTACCCCGAGAATCATTTTCTTACGGGCATTCACAGTAATTGCAAAGAAACACAATAGAATCAATGAAAAAGGGCACAAAAGAGGGACAAACAAATCATGTGTAAAAGACAACAAATTGTACAGATAATAAAGAGAAAACAAAATTGTAATAGTAAATAAGTAATATAAAATGAGAATATAGGTTGTAGAGACCTTGGAAGTGAATCCATAGGTTGTGGAATCAGTTCAGTGTTGGAGAGAGAGAAGATAACCCCTCTGGTTCAGGAGCCTGATATCTGAGGGGTAATAAATGCTCATGAACCTGATGGTGTGGAACTTAAGGCTCCTGTACCTCCTTCCTGATGGTAGCGAGAAGAGAGCATGGCCTTGGTGGTGGGGGTACTGTTTTCCTGGAACAGCGCTCCTTGTAAATGTGCTCCATGGTGGGGAAGGCTTTACCAGCGATGGACTGGGCTGTACTTTCCTGTTCAAGGACATTGACATTTCCATATAGGCCATGATGCAACCAGTCAGTTTGCTCTCCACTGCGCATCTGTTTTTGTCAAAAAAAATAGGTTTGTCAAAGTTTTAGATGATATGTAGAATCTTCACAAACTTCTAAGAAATTAGAAGTTTGAGATGATCTTCCATGCTGCCTTTGTAATAGCAGTTAAGTGCTTGGCACAGGACAGACCCTCTGAAATGATAATGCCAGGGTCATTGACCCTTGCAAACATCTGATTAATCACTAATAAAATAATGAAATGAGACTGAGACTTGCCACGCAAAGGAATTTTCTAGACTGCTGTGGAATGTTCTTCAGTGAAACCCGGCTGGCTCATAACGTAGCCGACACAGCTATTTAGCTACCAGGCGGACAGAACGCAAGATTCCAATAAGAAATCAGGTGGAGGTTTTTGCATCCATGTTAACAATGTCCGACGCAAGAACTCTGATCGTCGATAGTCATTGATATCCCAACCTGGAATATCTCATGCTAAAGTGAAGGCCTTTCTGTCTGCTGAGAGAATTCTCAGTTGTTTACATACCACCATAAGCCAAGACTCAGCTTTAGCACAACTGTATGAAGTTATAATAAGTCACTGTCTGCCCACCCTGACAGTGCCCTCTTTGTCACCGGTGACTCCAATCAAACCAGCCTTAAGACATTACTCCCTAAATTTTGCCAGAATGTGAAATGCCGCACAAGAGGCAATCAGGTTCACACCAATATTGTGGGCACATACAAGGCGTATCCATGCCCTCAACTGGGACTGTCCTCATTTCTAACTCCAGCCTGCAGACCAGTGACAAGGAAGGCAAAACCAATTGCCAAGACTGTGACAGTATGACCTGAGGGAGCTGTCTCACGCCTTCGCGACTGCTTTGACTGCACAGAATGGAATCTGTTTGCGTGCCAGACAACACATGATTTGGGAATTGACCTGGAGGAATACACCACCACAGCCACGGACTGTATCAAATGCCAGCAATAAAAACATCCGAGAGTTCCTCAATCAGAAGCCATGGGTGAACAACAAAGTTTGGAACTTGCTCATGGCTCAAGATGCTGCTTACAGATCCAGTGACAAGGCAGCACACAGTGAAACCAGGTCAAACCTTAAAAAATGTTTGTCAAGTACAGATACAAACAGAAGATAGAGACACGCTTCAGTGATCCCACCATCACCCGACTTGTGTGGGAAGATACCAGGTCCATCAGTGACCCTGCAAGGAGTGACACCACACGAGCTGAGGAGCTAAGGAGCCTCTTTGCTCGGTTTGACAATGAACCAGTGACACCTGGGGAGGACACAGACTGACAGTGAGCTCACGAGCTGAGATGTGCTCTCCGCAGTATCTGCACATGCACAGCAGCTGGACTAGTCGGCATGCTGTCACTGATTTGCTAGCGTACCTAGGTGTGTCCTTCACAACTGTGCTGACCAGCAGCAGAAGTTTTTACTGCAATCTATCTCTCTCTGTTCCTTACCGTCGTCCCTGCATTCTTCAAAACATCAACCATGCAAATCAGAGAACCGTGTATAATTAGTCCACTGCATCCTGCAAGACGACTTCAAGGCAAAGCTGAGCAATCAGTTTCTCAGTAGTCTAGTGGAACTCCAGCAACGCTACCAAACAGCGAGGTAACAAAAATCTGTCCTAGAACAGCTGCACATTTTATTGAAGTGTTAGTTCACAAATATACACACACACAAATATATATATTTACATCAGGCAAGCTGGCTCAGCCGCAGACGTGTGAGATTCTCAGAACAAAGAAGTACAAATACAGTTGTTTATTTTAACGTCTCGGTTGCGAGGCACATTTCAGCCACACAGAGTACGTTAGTTACAGATAAATGATTGTAGACTTTGAATTCACACTTTAAAACTAATCATTAGCCCCTCAATGCCCATTACGATGTAAAGCCTTGATATTTTCTCCCACAACTGAGCCCTCTGCTTTCCACTCTTTTCACCCAGGACTGAGCCCCTGCTGATACCATTAACTCCATCATCAAATTTGCAAATGATACCACAGTGATTGGATCAGCTACAAACAAAATGATACGGCATGCAGGCAGGAGGTGTAGGAACTGTATGAATGGTGCAATAACCATAATCTTCCACTCAACATGAAAAATGACCATTGACAAGGAACTCAAGAAGATATGAACAGACTCTACTACTCACAAACGATGAAGCAGTGGAAAGAGTCTCCAGCTTTAAGTTCTTGGCAGTAGAAAAGAAGAGCTGTCTCGGACCACCAACACTACACTGATACAGGGAAGGCTCAGCAGTCCCTACTCTGTCTTATCATTGCTAAGATATCTCTATTTTAGCAATTTAAAGAGATCAAATCTGCCCCCAAAACTACTAGTAAACATTTACTGATGTACCATTGAGAAAATACTGATATACTGCATCATATGGTGCACTGGCTGCAACAAATCAACCAGAAAGCAATTCAACAAGTGATCAGGACTGCACAAAACATTATACTTTCTACTCTATTGTCACCAGACAATTGGTACTAGAATGTACAATCATCACAGCGATATTTGATTCTGCGCTTCTTGCTCCCTGGATTACAAATATTAAATAATAAAAATAGTAAAAATTAGTAAATATTAAAAATTTAAATTATAAATCATAAATAGAAAATAGAAAAATGGAAAGTAAGGTAGTGCAAAAAAAAACCGAGAGGCAGGTCCGGATATTTGGAAGGTATGGCCCAGATCCGTTCAGCAGTCTTATCACAGTTGGAAAGAAGCTGTTCCCAAATCTGGCCGTACGAGTCTTCAAGCTCCTGAGCCTTCTCCCAGAGGGAAGAGGGACAAAAAGTGCGTTGGCTGGGTGGGTCGTGTACTTGATTATCCTGGCAGCACTGCTCCGACAGCGTGCGGTGTAAAGTGAGTCCACAGACGGAAGATTGGTTTGTGTGATGCACTGGGCTGTGTTCGCGATCTCCTGCAGCTTCTTTCGATCTTGGACAGGACAACTTCCATACCAGGTTGTGATGCACCCTAGAAGAATGCTTTCTACGGTGCATCTATAAAAATTAGTAAGGGTTTTAGGGGACAGGCCAAATTTCTTTAGTTTTCTCAGGAAGTAAAGGTGCTGGTGGGCCTTCTTGGCAGTGAACTCTGCTTGGTTGGACCAAGTCAGGTCATTTGTGATATTGACCTCAAGGAACTTAAAGCTTTTGAACTGTTCCACTTGTGCACCACCGATGTAAATTGGGTCGTGCGGTCCGCTACTCCTTCTGAAGTCAGCAACCAATTCCTTCGTCTTGCTGACGTTGAGGGATAGGTTATTGTCTTCGCACCATGCCACCAGGTTCTTAATTTCCTCTCTGTACTCAAACTCATCATTACCCGAGATACGGCCTACAATTGTTGGTCATCAGCAAACTTATATATTGAGTTTGATGGAAACTTGGCTGCACGATCATGGGTGTACATTGAGTACAGCAGGGGGCTGAGTACACAGCCTTGTGGGGCACTGGTGCTCAGAGTGATTGTAGAGGAGAGCTTGTCCCCTATTTTTACAGCCTGAGTCCCATCTGTGAGGAAGTTGAAGATCCAGCTGCAGATCTGAGTGCTAAGGCCCAGGTTCCGGAGCTTAGGAATCAGTTTATTTGGCATGAAGGTATTAAAGGCAGAGCTGTAGTCAATGAAAAGGAGCCTTATGTATGCATCTTTATTCTCCAGGTGTTCTAAGGAGGAATGTAGGGCCAGACATTATTCAGACAAACTACCAGATATGGAAATCATCTATAACTCACGCTGTCTATGGCAATTGTGATGGACTCATCCCAGCCCCAGTAATTGCCTGTCCAATCTCCAGCCATCTGGCAGGAGATACAGAAACCTCTCTGCATGAACATCCAGACTGACAAACCGTATTTTCACAGGGCTGGCGTGCAGTTGAATAATACCTTCCACCCTCCCATAGGCACTATGAATAGTCTCCAAGTGCAATACATGAGCATGTGCAATATTTGGGTTTAATGGGGCAGTTACTTTCATTTGATTTCAGAGCTTTTTTTTCAGATTTCAGCTTTAATTCTTGATGCTATTTTATACTGTATCAAGGACGTGTAATACTTGAATGGGGCAGCCATTGTTTCTTCTAAGTTTAGAGTTGTTCGTTTTTATTTCAGTTGTAACTTGGATGTCATTCTAAATAACTCAGGCGTCATTTTAAATTTTGTCATTGTGTTTTAGTAAGTGAATTGCCAGTGTGTTGTCCTGCTCTGATCTAAGGATGGAATGGTGGGCATTCCTGATCATAATGTAACAATGGTCAATGGTTCCGTTTAATATCAGAGAATCTATACAAAATACAACAGTGGTCAATTGTGTTGGGACCCCTGGTGCTGCAGGTGATATATTGATAATAATTGGGCAGAGATTTCTCGTAGCAAGCCTGATTAAAGTCCCTTGCAATGCATTGAAAAGCATCAGTGTAGGTGGCTTCTTGTTTGCTAATTGCGACAATCAATACCTTAAGTGCTTGTATGACAACCTTTAGCAGTGTGTAAACTGCGGTCAGAATTCTCGATAAGTAGAACGGATGGAACTTAATCATCAGATGTTCCTGGTCAGAAGAACAAGAGTGAGACCCAGCCACTGTGTCTGAGCACCATGAAGAGTTTATTATGAAGCATAGACCTCCACCTCTTTCCTTCTTCAATCAACAGTTCAGTCCATCCAGTGGATTAAGAAGCCCTCAGACCTGACCAACATGTCTCCATGAATCAGTGAATACAGCTATCTTACCTTTAGATCCTCCATCTTGTTCTCCAGTGACTGTACAATTGCTGACAAAATGCTGGGTAGAGGGACAAGCTCCAGCACCTGGCCGTGTGTTGTGCCGACAACAACCTGGCCCTTAACACCCAGAAGACTAAGGAGACCATTGTGGACTTCAGGCATGCGAGGAGCCACATCTACATCAACGGAGCTGTAGTGGAGCGTGTATCAAGCTTCAAATTCCTTGGTGTTCACATTTCCGAGGATCTCACCTGGCCCCTGAACCCTTCCATCCTGATCAAAAAGGCACAATAGTGCCTTTATTTCCTGCGGAGGGTCAAGAAAGCTCACCTCTGTCCCAGGATACTGACGGACCTTTACCGCTGTACCATTGAGAACATACTCACCAACTGCATCTCAGTGTGGTATGGCAATTGTCCCGTATCGGACCGCAAAGCACTCCAGCGTGTGGTGAAAACTGCCCAGCGGATTATCAGCACTCAATTGCCCACCATTGAGAACATCTACCATAAACACTGCCTGGGCAGGGCGAAAAGCATGGGATGTATCTCACCCTAACCATGGACTTTTTACTCTCCTCCCATCCGGTAGGCGCTACAGGAGCCTCCGCTCCCGCACCAGCAGGCACAGGAAGAGCTTCTTCCCTGAGGCTGTGACCCTGCTGAACCTCACATCACAGCGCTAAGCAATATTGCACCCATATTGTACTGTCTCAGTACTTTAATATTTGTGTACTGAAGCACTCACTTTTTATTCACAGTTATTTTGTAAATAACACTATTCTTTGCATTTCTGGTCAGATGCTAACTGCATTTTGTTGGCTTTGTATCTGTACTCGGCACAATGACAGTAAAGTTGAATCTAATGTAATCTAATCTAATTTTACACCCCAATGCTTTAATCTGGCTGAAGTACTCCCTCCTTCCTCTCTTCTGGCAATGGCCGCTGACATCTGTCCTCTTAAAGGTGCCATAACTGCATTCCTGGAAGTCAAGTCTGCAGAGTTCTTCAGCAGATGGTAAAATTGCTACTTTGTTTAGACAGTTCAAAAGTAAGTTTCTTAATGGGAAATTATAGGTTGCAGATCGTAGCAAATCTTAAACACAAGAAATTCTGCAGATGCTTGAAATCCAATGCAACACACACAAAGGGCTGGAGGAACTCAGCAGGTCAGACAAGATCCATGGAAATGAACAAACAGTTGACATTTCAGACCGAGACCCTGCTTCAGGACTGGAAAGACACTAGAATAGTAAAGTGGGAAGAGAGGAAAGAGGATAGCAGAGAGGATAGGTGAAGCCAGGTGGTGGGAAAGGTAAAGGGCTGGAGAGGAAGGAATCTGATAGGAGAGGAGAGTGGACAGTGGGAGAAAGGGAAGGAGGAGGGACATCATGGGGGGGGGTGATAGGTGGGAATGGTAAAGGGCTGGAGAGAAAGGAATCTGATAGGAGAGGAGAGTGGGCCATAGGAGAAAGGGAAGGAGGAGAGGGGGACAAGGAGGAGGTGAATAAAAGAAGGGGAGCAAGGGAGGGACATTTTTCTACCGGAAAGAGAAATAAATATTCATGCCATCAGGTTGGAGGCTACCTAGATAGAGTACCAGGTGTTGCTTCTTCACCTTCATTGTGGTACAAGAGGAGGCCTTGGACCGACATGTCGGAATGTGAATCAGAATTAAAATGTTTGCCCACTGGAAAGTTCTGCTTTTGGCAGATGGAACAGAGGTGCTTGAGGAAGTGGTTCTCCAATTTATGACAGTTCTCACAAAAGGTTGCAGTGATATTAGTTCAGAAGAAGTATATCTAGAAGTTTTATGAGCTGCCTGCCCAATGTCAGTGTGTATCACCAGCGCCATCAGATGGGCTAGGCCAGGACTCATTTGAAAGGTGATTATAGAGAATTTGTCTGGCCCTTCTGGGATGTCCACACCAAGGGAAACCCTTAGTGAACTCTGCTATTCGAAACCAGAAGGTCTTGGGGTCAAATCCCAGTCCAAATGTGTGAGCACAAAGATCTTAACTTGTCCGGTTTTGAAGGTGTTGTCTTTCCAATGAGCCTTTTAGATCTTCCAGGACATGGAAGGTCCCTGACACTAGACTGATGTAAACCGGAGGAGTGCTTGCGAGCTCCATGTCAGACTGCAACCACCATCAGAAGTAGTACAGATTATTGACATCTTGCTTTGTTTCTGCTTATGGGATCTTGCCTAACATATTTCCTACATGGCAATGGTGCCTGCCTGCCAAAAGCACCCTTTTCGCACGGTACTTTAGCAAGTTCAGAGTTCATATTAGGTGATACATAAAATATGCTACCTCTGTTGTAAATGTTTTTTGCAGCACTCCCATCTCCCCACTTTTGTTGCCCCATATATCTGACCGAGAAGTAGTATAGCCCCAGCTTATACCAGCTACCCTGTATCTGGTCCCTGGATGTCGGGCGAGCTCCACCTGCTTTCCCACTCTCCTTTCTCTGGAAGTTGTGAAGTGCATTGAAGATATCTGTGTTGGTCAGTATGGACAGTAAATTGATGCAATTATAGTAACAGTTACATAGGGCAAAGCAATTTCCTTGCTGCGATTTCAACCAGCACTTACAATTACCTGGGACATAAAACACTAGAATCAGCTTCACAGGAAAGTGTTTGGATCAGATTGCAATCTTTCAGTGCTTTAGTGCACAGAGTTGTGTTTACCCCTCTATCTGACCTCACTAGCTCCCTGGGGTGGGGAAGCATTATCACAGTGTGAAAATTCTCCTTCCTGTGTTCAGATCCTTCCATGGTTCTGTCACTCTTCCAGAGGTCTGCATTTCTCTAACTGCTGGTTCCTGTTTAGCCCAATCAACAAAACTAGACAGAGACCATCACAAGAAGGTTGAGGGGCCACTGGTGAGAGCAGAGAGCATATTCTAGGTCAATAACAGTGTATTTCCAACTGATTTTAGCAGCAAATAGAAATCAAAACAATCGCAGTTGTTGGAAAACTGAAAGAAAAACAAAAATGCTGGAAACATTCAACAGGTCAGGCAGCATCTATGGAGAAAGAGAAAATGAGTTAATGTTATAGTTCAGAAACCGTTCATCAGAACGTGGAGGAGACAAAAGATTCCAGTTAGCCAACGGATACTCTTATTAGAAATGTTGCAGGAAGTTAATCTCAAGCACTAAAGAGGCCTTCACATAAATATCAAGGTATTATTTCACCCCAAATCATTTGGAGGAACAATTGATAAATATTTTGTTCTAACATTGTCTGACTTTTACTGATATGGTATAATGTGGTGGATGAGCCAGATGGCAAGGAAGCCCACTGAGAAAATAATTCTGGAGATATTGATTCCAACTGTAAAAGCTCTAAAATAAAACGAGAAACACTCAGGACGTTGAGCAGGTTCTGTGGAATGACAGAAGCTCCTTCCCCTGTGGAGTAGATATACTTCATGTTCCTACATTGTCAAAGCACCATCGCTCAGGGTACGCAGGAACGTGAAGCAAAACCCAGGCTGCTGGAGGGTAATGGGCATCAGTCACTAGTCCAGATGAAGGGTCTTGACCCAAAATATCCACTGTCCATTTCCTTCTGCAGATGTTGCCTGCATCCCCCCACCCCTGCCCCCGCCACTCCAAGTTCCTCCAGTAGCTTGTTTCTGCAATGAAGTAGAAGCCCTGTTTCCTTGTACAGTGGTAGTTTGGCCTAAGGGATCGGAATCCTGGAACTCTTTACCTTCACTGGAACCTGTTGCCCAAAATTATACAACCGTCAGTGTAATACGAGGGGTGATTGATAAGTTCGTGGCCTAAGGTAGAAGGAGTCAATATTAGAAGGCCTATCACATTTATTTTTCAACATAGTCCCCTCCTACATTTACACACTTAGTCCAGCGGTCGTGGAGCATACGGATCCCTTCTTTGTAGAAGTGGGTGTCTTGGACCTCCAGAAAGTGGTCTACAGCAGGGGTGATTGATAAGTTTGTGGCCTAAGGTAGAAGGAGATGAGTTATACAGCTCTCATTACATGCACGTGCAGTTCAACTCTTTGAGTGATTATGCAGAAAGTTTGAAGTTAATAGCTCATCTCCTTCTACCTGGCTAATGAGTTATTAACTTCAAACTTTTGGCATAATCACTCAAAGAGTTGGACTGCACATGCATGTAACGAGAGCTGTATAACTCATCTCCTTTACCTTAGGCCGTGAACTTATCAATCACCCCTCGTATCTCATCTGAAAAGTGTAGCACTGCCCCAGAATGTAACAGGGAATCACTGTGGAAGTGGATCGTTGGCTTGGTTCTTTGAGCAAGTGAGGAACAGTACCGGTACTGTTGTGATTCCTCTATCCGTTTTAGTGCAGGATAAACAGGAAGATGTGGCTGAGGTTGTGTCTGTTGGCCCTTGATGCACCCTCCATACATTAGTAACAACCCTCAGCTGCAAACCTTCCATCAGGAGTAAGCCCTCACCACAGGTAGTGAGATGGAGCCAGGAATGAAGGAACTCGAAGCTGACGGGGAATGATAGATCACCTCAGGGATGTGTCAGCAGGAGGAGCGGTTGGTCTGAAAATCAACCCTGTCGCAACTCAGTGCAGAAAAGTTAATGACATTATATGAACTGAGAGACAAAAAAAAGCCATTAACTTACAAAGTTTCAGACTTTGAAAAAAAAGCCTGCCTCAAAACACGTGAGCAAGAGGCTACAGAGTCAGGTTTGTACAGCATTCAAACAAGTGTATGTTGTCTGTGCCGGCTAAGGTGCCAAACCTCAGCAATTCCCATCCTCCTGTGTTTGGCCCACATCCTGTCTAACTGGCTTAAATATTGTGAGTGTACCTGCCTCTGCCCCCTTCTTCTGGCAGCTCATTCAACACAGCCTCCACCCTCTGTGTGCAAATGTTACCCCTCAGATCGCATTTAATTCTTTCCCATCTCACCTTAAACATATCTTCTCAAGTCTTAGTCTCCCCGACTTTGGCAGAAAGATTTTGACTCTCTTCTTATCTATGCCTCTCATGATTTAATAAACTTCTATAAAGTCATCCATCAGCCTCCTTCACTCCAGGGAAAACAGAAAACAGCCCTCGATTATCCATCCTATCCAGACTCCAGTCTTTCAACCTAATAATACCCTTGAAAGATTTTCTGTGCCCTCTCTAATTAATCACATCTTTCTTGTGGTATGGTGACCAGAACTGCCCACAATATTCCTCGTATTATCTGCTGTAAATGATGTACTCCATTCACTGAAAGGAAGCTTGCCAAATGTCAGGGAACTATGTATTTGTATCCCTATGCCTCTGTTCCAGTGCCTTTTTCCAAGGGCGGTAATGGCTAATATGAAGACGTAGCTTAAGTGCTTGTAGGAAAGTACAGTTTCGGAAGGATGTCAGCGGGAGATTTTTTTAAGACAGAGGGTGAACTGCAGGAGTTGGTGGTAAAGGCAGATAGATTAGGGACAATTCAGAGAGTCACACATAGCCACATGGATGAAAGAAAAATGGAGGAGTCTGTGGCAGGAAAGCATTAGGTTGATCATAGAGTGGGTTAATAAGATAGCATAAAGATCTTTGTTAAAGCCCCAGTAATTTGCTTACTTTCTTTTTTCATTAATTTGTGATATGTGCCATCAGGCCCTGGTGATTTATCCACAATAATTCTTTTCAGAAGACCGAGCACTACCTCCTCCTTAACATCAAAATGTCTCAACCCATTTTAGCATGCACTGCTTTCAAATCCCTCTTGGTAAACACCGACGCAAAATACTTATTTTAATACCTCAGCAAATTGGTCTGACTACAAGTACAAATTTTATTCATTATCCTTGTTCTCTCCTTAGTTATCCTCCTTTTCTCATAAGTATGGAATGCCTTGGGATACTTATTGATCCGGCTGCCAAGGACATGTCAGGGCCCCTGTTGGCCTTCCCAATTCCTTGCATGAGCACACTCCTGCTATCTTAATATTCCACAATAGCTCAGTAAAAAAGGAGGGAGAGAGAAACCGGGGAATTATAGACCGGTTAGCCTAACGTTGGTGGTGGGGAAACTGCTGGAGTCAGTTATCAAAGATGTGATAACAGCACATTTGGAAAGCGGTGAAATCATCGGACAAAGTCAGCATGGATTTGTGAAAGGAAAATCATGTCTGATGAATCTCATAGAATTTTTTGAGGATGTAACTAGTAGAGTGGATAGGGGAGAACCAGTGGATGTGCTATATTTGGATTTTCAAAAGGCTTTTGACAAGGTCCCACACAGGAGATTAGTGTGCAAACTTAAAGCACACGGTATTGGGGGTAAGGTATTGGTGTGGGTGGAGAATTGGTTAGCAGACAGGAAGCAAAGAGTGGGAATAAACGGGACCTTTTCAGAATGGCAGGCAGTGACTAGTGGGGTACCGCAAGGCTCAGTGCTGGGACCCCAGTTGTTTACAATATATATTAGTGACTTGGATGAGGGAATTAAATGCAGCATCTCCAAGTTTGCGGATGACACGAAGCTGGGCGGCAGTGTTAGCTGTGAGGAGGATGCTAAGAGGATGCATGGTGACTTGGATAGGTTAGGTGAGTGGGCAAATTCATGGCAGATGCAATTTAATGTGGATAAATGTGAAGTTATCCACTTTGGTGGCAAAAATAGGAAAACAGATTATTATCTGAATGGTGGCCGATTAGGAGAAGGGGAGGTGCAACGAGACCTGGGTGTCATTATACACCAGTCATTGAAAGTGGGCATGCAGGTACAGCAGGCGGTGAAAAAGGCAAATGGTATGCTGGCATTTATAGCGAGAGGATTTGAGTACAGGAGCAGGGAGGTACTACTGCAGTTGTACAAGGCCTTGGTGAGACCACACCTGGAGTATTGTGTGCAGTTTTGGTCCCCTAATCTGAGGAAAGACATCTTTGCCATAGAGGGAGTACAAAGAAGGTTCACCAGATTGATTCCTGGGATGACAGGACTTTCATATGATGAAAGACTGGATGAACTAGGCTTATACTCGTTGGAATTTAGAAGATTGAGGGGGGATCTGATTGAAACGTATAAAACCCTAAAGGGATTGGAAAGGCTAGATGCAGGAAGATTGTTCCCGATGTTGGGGAAGTCCAGAACGAGGGGTCACAGTTTGAGGATAAGGGGGAAGCCTTTCAGGACCGAGATTAGGAAAAACTTCTTCACACAGAGAGTGGTGAATCTGTGGAATTCTCTGCCACAGGAAACAGTTGAGGCCAGTTCATTGGCTATATTTAGAAGGGAGTTAGATATGGCCCTTGTGGCTAAAGGGATCAGGGGATATGGAGGGAAGGCTGGTGCAGGGTTCTGAGTTGGATGATCAGCCATGATCATGCTGAATGGCAGTGCAGGCTCGAAGGGCCGAATGGCCTACTTCTGCACCTATTTTCTATGTTTTATCTGGCTAAATCTTACATATGATTCCTTTCTCATATGGACTAAATTTAGGACCCCCGGGTTCATTCAGGGTTCCCTTACGTTACATCTTTGTCCTTGCTCCTTCCCAGAACATGCCAGTCCTGAGTTTGGATCAGCTGATTGTTAAACTGTACCCACATGTCCAGTGTCAGCTGCACCCAATCAACAATCCCGAGATCCTGTCTTATCCGTATAATTTGCCTTCGTCCCGGTCAGGTCGTTTGGTCTCTTGTGATCGTTCGGTAACTGGGCACAATAAAAAGAGGTTTGGTTTGTGAGTGGAACTGTATTAGAGAGCCTTTGGTGAGGAAAGATGGAGGCTAAGGTGGGTTTCTGGGAGGTGCCTTCTTTTTTGTCTATTAATGCCTAGTAGTGTAGTCAGAGGTGTGTTCTTCGTATCAGACAAAGGAGTTCTGAGACACCAGGAGTCCCCTTGACAACAACTTCTAGCTGCAGCTCCTTACAAGCCATATTTGGGAACTAGAGCTGCAGCTAAATACCCTTCGGCTTGTATGGGAGAATAAGGAGGTGATAGACGGGAGCTATAGGGAGGTAGTCAGCCCTAAGTTGCAAGAGACAGGTAACTGGTGACTGTCAGGAGAGAGAAAGGGAATAGGCAAACAGAGCAGAGAACCACTGTGGCCATTCCCCTGAAAAAAGGGCCCTCGGCTAGTAATCTCTGCATTACTGCGTCTGCCACATTTTGTTTTGAATGTGTGGCTGAGGAACTGGTGCAGGGGGCAGGAGTTCAGATTTAGACCATAAGACCATAAGATATACGAGCAGAAGTAGGCCATTCGGCCCATCGAGTCTGCCCCACCATTCAATCATGGGCTGATCCAATTCTTCCAGTCATCCCCACTCCCCTGCCTTCTCCCCATACCCTTTGATGCCCTGGCTAATCAAGAACCTTTCTATCTCTGCCTTAAATGCACCCAATGACTTGGCCTCCACAGCCACTCGTGGCAATAAATTCCACAGATTTACCACCCTCTGACTAAAGTAATTTCTCCGCATCTCTGTTCTAAATGGACGTCCTTCAATCCTGAAGTTGTACCCTCTTGTCCTAGACTCCCCTACTATGGGAAATAACTTTGCCATAATTTGGAATGTTTCTATGAGATCCCCCCTCATTCTCCTGAACTCCAGGGAATACAGCCCCAAGAGCTGCCAGATGTTCCTCATACAGTAACCCTTTCATTCCTGGAATCATTCTCGTGGATCTTCTCTGAACCTTCTCCAATGTCAGTATGTCCTTTCCAAAATGAGCCCAAAATTGCACACAATACTCCAAGTGTGGTCTCACGAGTGCCTTATAGAGTCTTAACATCACATCCCTGCCCTCATATTCTCTACCTCTGGAAATGAATGCCAACGTTGCATTCACCTTCTTCACCACCGACTCAACCTGGAGGTTAACCTTTAGGGTATTCTGCACAAAGACTCCCAAGTCTCTTTGTATCCCTGCATTTTGAATTCTCTCCCCATCTAAATAATAGTCTGCCCATTTATTTCCTCCACCAAAGTGCATGACCATACACTTTCCAACATTGTATTTCATTTGCCACTTCTTTGCCCATTTCCCCTAAACTATCTAAATCTCTCTGCAGGCTGTCTGTTTCCTCAACACTACCCGCTCCTTCACCTATCTCTGTATCATCAGTAAATTTAGCCACAAATCCATTAATCCCGTAGTCCAAACCATTGACGTACATTGTAAAAAGCAGCATTCCCGACACTGACCCCTGTGGAACTCCCCTGGTAACCAGCAGCCAGCCAGTATAGGATCCCTTTATACCCTCTCTCTGTTTTCTGCTGATCAGCCAATGCTCCACCCACGCTAGTAACTCATCTGTAATTCCTGGGATTTTACCTTGCTAAGCAGCCTCACGTACGGCACCGTATCAAAGGCCTTCTGAAAATCCAAGTACAAATCAGAAAATCAGAGATAGTGTTACGGCTCCAGAAAAGAAGGAAGTCATGGAGGGATTATCTACTGAGTCTCTGTGGGTGGAAGTTAGGAACAGGAAGGGGTCAATAATTCTACTGGGTGTTTTTTATAGACCACCCAATAGTAACATGGACTTTGAGGAGCTGATAGGAAGACAGATTCTGGAAAGGTGTAATAATAACAGGGTGGTTGTGGTGGGAGATGTTAATTTCCCCAATATTGATTGGCATCTTCAAGAGCAAGGGGTTTAGATAGGGTGGAGTTTGTTAGGTGTGTTCAGGAAGGTTTCCTGACACAATATGTAGATAGGACTACAAGAGGAGAGGCTGTACTTGATCTGGTATTGGGAAATGAACCTGATCAGGTGTCATGTCTTTTAGTGGGAAAGCATTTTGGAGATAGTGATCACAATTCTATCTCCGTTGCTATAGCATTGGAGAAGGATAGGAACAGACAAGTTAGGAAAGCATTTAATTGGAATAAGGGCAACTATGAAGCTATCAGGCAGGAACTTGGAAGCATAAATTGGGAACAGATGTTCTCAGGGAAAAGTACGGCAGAAATGTGGCAAATGTTGAGGGGATATTTGCGTGACGTTCTGCATAGGTGCGTTCCAATGAGACAGGGAAAGGATGGTAAGGTACAGGAACTGTGGTGAACAAAGGCTGTTGAAAATCTAGTCAAGAAGAAAATAAAAGATTATGAAAGGTTCTAAAGACTAGGCAATGATAGAGATCTAGAAAATTATAAGGCTAGCAGGAAGGAGCTTAGGAATGAAATTAGGAGAGCCAGAAGGGGCCATGAGAAGGCCTCGGCGAGCAGGATTAAGGAAAACCGAAGGCATTCTACAAGGAATTTGAAGAGATTGTGGAGGCAATACTAATGATCGTTCAAGAATCACTAGATTCTGGAATGGTTCCAGAAGAATAGAAAATTGCAAATGTCACTCCACTCTTCAAGAAGGGAGAGAGGCAGAAGAAAGGAAATTATAAGCCAGTTAGTCTGACCTCAGTGGTTGAGAAGATTTTGGAGTCGATTGTCTATGCTGTGATTTAGGGGTACTTGGAAGTTCATGATAAAATAGGAAGTAGTTGGCATGGTTTCTCAAAGGAAAATCTTGCCTAACAAATCTGTTGGAAACCTTTGAAGAAATAACAATTTGACAAACAGTTATCCACCACTACTCTCTGGTGTCTCCCATCCAGCCACTGCTGAATCCACTTTACTACTTCGATATTAATGCCTAACGATTGAACCTTCCTAACTAACCTTCCGTGTGGAACCTTGTCAAAGGCCTTACAGAAGTCCATATAGACAACATCCACCACTTTACCCTTGGCAACTTTCCTAGTAACCTCTTCAAAAAATTCAGTAAGATTTGTCAAACATGACCTTCCACGCACAAATCCATGTTGACTGTTCCTAATCAGACCCTGTCTATCCAGATAATTATGAATACTTTCTCTCAGAATACTTTCCATCAATTTACCCACCACTGATGTCAAACTCACAGGCCGATAATTGCTAGGTTTACTCTTAGAACCCTTTTTAAACAATGGAACAACATGAGCAATATGCCAATCCTCTGGCACCATGCCCGTTTCTAATGACATTTGAAATATTTCTGTCAGAGCCCCTGCTATTTCCACACTAACTTCCCTCAAGGTCCTAGGGAATATCCTGTCAGGACCTGGAGACTTATCCACTTTTATATTCCTTAAAAGCACCAGTACTTCCTCTTCTTTAATCATCATAGTTTCCATAACTTCCCTACCTGCTTCCCTTGTCTTATACAATTCAATATCCTTCTCCTTAGTGAATACTGAAGAAAAGAAATTGTTCAGAATCTCCCCCACCTCTTTTGGCTCCACACATAGCTGTCCACTCTGATTCTCTAAGGGACCAATTTTATCCCTCACTATCCTTTTGCTATTAATATAACTGTAGAAACCTTTTGGATTTATTTTCACCTTACATGCTAAAGCAACCTCATATCTTCTTTTCGCTTTTCTAATTTCTTTCTTAAGATTCTTTTCACATTCTTTATATTCCTCAAGCACCTCATTTACTCCATGCTGCCTATATTTATTGTATATATCTCTCTTTTTCTGAACCAAGTTTCCAATATCCCTTGAAAACCATGGCTCTCTCAAACTTTTAACCTTTCCTTTCAACCTAACAGGAACATAAAGATTCTGTACCCTCAAAATTTCACCTTTAAATGACCTCCTTTTCTCTATTACATTCTTCCCATATAACAAATTGTCCCTATCCACTCCTTCTAAATCCTTTCGCATCTCCTCAAAGTTAGCCTTTCTCCAATCAAAAATCTTAACCCTGGGTCCAGACCTATCTTTTTCCATAATTATATTGAAACTAATAGCATTGTGATCACTGGACCCGAAGTGATCCCCAACGCATACCTCCATCACCTGACCTATCTCATTCCCTAACAGGAGATCCAACACTGCCCCGTCTCTAGTTGGTACCTCTATGTACTGCTGCAAAAAACTATCCTGCACACATTTTACAAACTCCAAACCATCCAGCCCTTTTACAGTATGGGTTTCCCAGTCTATGTGTGGAAAATTAAAATCTCCCACAATCACAACCTTGTGCTTACTACAAATATCTGCTATCTCCTTACAAATTTGCTCCTCCAATTCTCGCTCCCCATTTGGTGGTCTATAATACACCCCCATAAGTGTTACTACACCTTTCCCATTCCTCAATTCCACCCAAATAGCCCACCTAGACGAACCCTCTAATCTATCCTGCCAGAGCACCACTGTAATATTTTCTCTAACAAGCAATGCAACACCTCCCCCTCTTGTCCCTCTGATTCTATCACACCTGAAGCAATTAAATCCAGGAATATTTAGTTGCCAATCACACCCCTCCTGTAACCATGTTTCACTAATAGCTACCACATCATACTTCCAGGTATCAATCCATGCTTTAAATTCATCCACCTTTCTTACAATGCTCCTAGCATTAAAAATGCATTTAAGAAATTTTCCACCTCTTACTTTCTGTTTATCAGTAACGGTGCAAACAACTTTACTATTTTCTTTTTCTTCCTTCTTCCCAACATCTTTTCCAACACTCTGGTTCCACCCCGCCCCCCCCCCCCGCCACCCCCTGCATCTAGTTTAAATCCACTGGAGCCTCTCTAGTAAACCTACCTGCAAGAATATTTGTCCCCCTCCAGTTCAGATGTAAACCGTCCCACCGGAACAGGTCCCACCTTCCCTGGAAAACTGCCCAATTATCTATAAATCTGAAGCCCTCCCTTCTGCACCATGTCTTCAGCCACATGTTGATCTGCGCTATCTTACTATTTCTAAACCCGCTTACACGTGGCACTGGTAGCAATCCTGAGATTGCTATCCTGGAGGTCCTGTCCTTTAACTTGGTGCCTAACTTGGCACCAGAATTGCTTCTTAAACTCTGGACCGCACCTGGACCCGACCAGTGAGGCCTGCTCCGAGGCCCACCACGTTCCCGGAGACCCGCGGTCTGCTACCGTGCCGGAGCGCTTGGAGACGCGGCCCATTCTGACCAGCACCTCTCCAGAGCAGACGACCACACAGAAGTGACGTCGGAGACCTCAAGGTGCCCGAGATGCTTCCCCGGAGCGACCACCGTAAAGCCCCGTTGGTGGCCATCCACAGCTGCCGGAAGTGAGGCCTCTCCACCGACCTCAGAGATCGAGCCCGAGGCTCGACTGGAGCGGAGGCCTCCGCAACCGTGACTCAGCTTACGGACTTGTTTCAGCCAGGAGCCTGGCCATCCGGGATTAAGTGTTGGCTTCGGGGCCCGACCCAATCGACAGCCTGGGCCCCCAGCAGCTGGAAGTGGCAGCGGAGCCTCCCCGTCACTCGGCCCGACCCGGAGCGTCCGACGACGCGACCGGCTGATCGATCCCCGCGGTACGCATCCACCGACCTCAAAGAGCTGCCAACAACACACTGCATCGATGGAAACCTGGAAAGATGCACTATTTACCGAGGAAGCCTGGGAAAAGAGCTGGGCTGCTGATCAGATTGAAGCTGAGGGGCTTCAGGGTCCCTATGCCCACCATCCTACTAGCTAATGTGCAAGCCATAGACAACAAGGTGGATGATCTTAAAGGGAGACTCACCTACTGCAGGGAGATGCAGTACTGCTGTGTATTCTGTTTCACTGAGACCTGGCTCTCCCCTGCCACCCCCGACTGTGCCATCCGACCGGAGAGATTTTCGATCCATCGGATGGACCGCACGGCATCTTCGGGCAAGACCAGGGGAGGTGGTGTCTGCCTACTGATCAACACTGCGTGGTGCTCAGACACAGTGACACTGACAAGCTCCTGCAGCCTGGACCTGGAACACCTGTCAGTGAAGTGTCGTCCCTACTATCTGCCACGGGAATTCACCTCGGTCATAATGACAGCGGTCTACATTCCCCCCCAGGCGGACGTGGAGTATGCTCTGAACATACTGTATGCCAACATCAGTGAACTTGAGACCAGGTATCCGGAGGCTTTGCTCATTACAGCCGGGGTCTTTAACCAGGCCAACCTCAGAAAGGCGCTGCCAAAGTTATACCAATGTGTCTCCTGTCCCACTAGAGGCCCGAATATACTTGACCACTGCTACACAGCAGTCAAGGATGCCTACTGTTCCGTCCCACGACCTCACTTCAGAAAGTTGGACAATCAGGCCGTACTCCTCCTCCCGGCTTACAAATACAAACTGAAGCGGGAGGTCACGGTGTCAAAAGTAGTGTCACGTTGGACGGAGGAAACAGATGAGGTGATCTGTGACTGCTTTGAATCGGTGGACTGGTTAGTATCCAAGGACTGGGCAGCTAACCTCGATGAGTATGCCTCAGCTGTCACAGACTTCATTTGGAAATGCACGGAGGACTGTGTGTCTCGCAAGGCGATCCGGGTATTTCCTAACTGGAAACCTTGGATGAATTATGAGGTCAAGTCCCTTTTAAAGGCTAGAGCTGCGGCTTTTAGGTCCGGGGATACCAGTTGCTACACGGAATCCAGGTGTGAACTCCGGAAAGCCATTAAGGGCACCAAGAGGCAATATTGAGCCAAGTTGGAAGTCCAGGCTAACCAGAGGGATGCCAGTAGACTATGGCAGGGTCTAAATGAGATCACTGGGCGCAAAGAAAAGGCTGGGAATATCAATAACTGTGACGCTTCTCTTCCTGACGAACTTAACGTATTCTACACAAGATTCGAACAGAAGAGGAGTGTCCTGCTCCCTCTGGATGAACCAGACCTGGTGGCATCGAGATTCATCGTTACCGAGGAGGATGTTAGAAGGGCCTTCCTGAAGATAAATCCAAGGAAGGCAACGGGCCCAAATGGCATCCCGGGACGGGTTCTCAGGGCCTGTGCAAGCGAGCTAGCTGGAGTGTTTACTGACATCTTCAACTGCTCTTTGCTTCAGTCTGAGATCCCCACGTGTTTTAAGAAGGCAACGATAATCCCAGTGCCGAAGAAGAGCAAGGTGGCATGCCTGAATGACTATCGACCTGTGGCTCTGACATCAATTGCCATGAAGTGCTTCGAGAGATTGGTTATGGCACACATCAACCACAGTCTACCGGTCAACCTCGACACTTTGCAATTCGCCTACCGGAGCAATAGGTCAACGGCAGATGCCATCTCTCTGGCCCTACATTCCTCCTTAGAACACCTGAAGAATAAAGAGTCATACGTAAGGCTCCTTTTCACTGACAACAGCTCTGCCTTTAATACCATCGTTCTAAATAAACTGATTCCTAAGCTCCGGAACCTGGGCCTTAGCACTCAGATCTGCAGCTGGATCTTCAACTTCCTCACAGACAGGACCCAGGCTGTAAAAATAGGGGACAAGCTCTCCTCTACAATCACTCTGAACACCGGTGCCCCACAAGGCTGTGTACTCAACCCCCTGCTGTACTCACTGTACACCCATGATCGTGCAGCCAAGTTTCCATCAAACTCAATATATAAGTTTGCTGATGACACAACAATTGTTGGCCATATCTCGGGTAATGATGAGTTTGAGTACAGAGAGGAAATTAAGAACCTGGTGGCATGGTGGGAAGACAATAACCTATCCCTCAACGTCAGCAAGACGAAGGAATTGGTTGTTGACTTCAGAAGGAGTAGCGGACCGCACGACCCAATTTACATCGGTGGTGCGCAAGTGGAACAGTTCAAAAGCTTTAAGTTCCTCAGGGTCAATATCACAAATGACCTGACTTGGTCCAACCAAGCAGAGTTCACTGCCAAGAAGGCCCACCAGTGCCTTTACTTTCTGGGAAAACTAAAGAAATTTAGCCTGTCCCCTAAAACACTCACAAATTTTTATAGATGCACCGTAGAAAGCATTCTTCTAGGGTGCATCACAACCTGGTATGGAAATTGTTCTGTCCAAGACCGAAAGAAGCTGCAGAAGATCGTGAACACGGCGCAGCACATCACACAAACCAATCTTCCGTCCTTGGACTCACTTTACACCGCACGCTGTCGGAGCAGTGCTGCCAGGATAATCAAGGACACAACCCACCCAGCCAACACACTTTTCGTCCCTCTTCCCTCCGGGAGAAGGCTCAGGAGCTTGAAGACTCGTATGGCCAGATTTGGGAACAGCTTCTTTCCAACTGTGATAAGACTGCTGAACGGATCCTGACCTGGATCTGGGCCGTACCCTCCAAATATCCGGACCTGCCTCTCGGTTTTTTTGCACTACCTTACTTTCCATTTTTCTATTTTCTATTTATGATTTATAATTTAAATTTTAAATATTTATTATCGATTTGCAATCCAGGGAGTGGGAAGCGCAGAATCAAACGCTGTGATGATTGTACGTTCTTGTATCAATTGTTTGGTGACAATAAAGTATAAGGTATAACTCCCTAACCTCACCTTTCAGGACCTCCTCACTCTTCCTACCCATGTCATTGGTCCCTACATGGACCACGACATCCAGCTGCTCACCCTCCCTCTTGAGAATACCGAGAACTGGATCCGAGTTATTGCGGACCTTGGCACCAGGGAGACAACAGACCATCCGGGATTCTCAGTCTCTTCCACAGAACCTCTTATCTGTCCCCCTAGCTATCGACTTCCTTATCACTACTGTTCTCCTCTTTTCCGTCCTTCCCTTCTGAGTTGAGGGTCCCATCTCCGTCATGGAGATGCAACCACTGCAACTTGTCCCTAGTAGGTCGTCCCCATCAACAGTATCTGAAACGATCTACTTATTATTGATCTGGTCACTTCTGGGTCTTGAGATGACTGAAGACGCTGATTCATGATCGAGAAGACCTATTGCAGTGTTGGCAGGTGTACATCACTGAAGTAATGGTGGAAGTAGATCACTGAGGTGTTGGTGGATGTAGGTCATTGAGGTGCTGGAGGGTGGAGATCACTGGGGTGCTGGTGGATGTATATCACTGAGGTGTTGGTGGATCTAGATCACTGGGGTGCTGGTGGATGTAGATCACTGAGGTGCTGGTGGATGTAGATCACTGGGGTGCTGGTGGATGTAGATCACTGAGGTGCTAGTGGATGTAGATCACTAGGGTTCTGGTGGATGTAGATCACTGGGGTGCTGGTGGATGTAGATCACTGGGGTGCTGGTGGATATAGATTACTGAGCTGCTGGTGGATGTAGATCACTGAGGTGCTGGTGGATGTAGATCACTGAGGTGTTGGTGGATGTAGATCACTGAGGTGCTGGTGGATGTAGATCACTGGGGTCCTGGTGGATGTAGATTACTGAGCTGTTGGTGGATTTAGTTCACTGGGGTGCTGGTGGATGTAGATCACTGGGGTCCAGGTGGATGTAGATCACTGAGGTGCTGGTGGATGTAGATCACTGGGGTGCTGGTGGATGTAGATTACTGAGCTGCTGGTGGATCTAGATCACTGAGGTGCTGGTGTATTTAGTTCTCTGGGGTGCTGGTGGATGTAGATCACTGAGATGCTGGTGGATGTCGATCACTGGGGTGCTGGTGGATGTAGATCACTGGGATGCTGGTGGATGTAGATCACTGGGGTGTTGGTGGATATAGATCACTGGGGTGTTGTTGGATGTAGATCACTGGGATGCTGGTGTATTTAGATCACTGAGGTGTTGGTGGATGTAGATCACTGAGGTGCTGGTGGATGTAGATCACTGGGGTGCTGGTGGATGTAGATCACTGGGGTGCTGGTGGATGTAGATCACTGAGGTGCTGGTGGATGTAGATCACCCAGGTGCTGCTGGATGTAGATCACTGAGGGGCTGGTGGATGTAGATCACTGAGATGCTGGTGGAAGTAGATCACTGGGGTGCTGGTGGATGTAGATCACTGGGGTGCTGGTGGGTGTAGATCACTGAGATGCTGGTGGATGTAGATCACTGAGATGCTGGTGGATGGAGATCACTGAGATGCTGGTGGATGGAGATCATTGAGGTGCTGGTGGATGTAGATCACTGGGGTTCTGGTGGATGTAGATTACTGAGCTGCTGGTGGATTTAGTTCACTGGGGTGCTGGTGGATGTAGATCACTGAGATGCTGGTGGATGTAGATCACTGGTGTGCTGGTGGATGTAGATCACTGAGGTGCTGGTGGATGTAGATCACTGGTGTGCTGCTGGATGTAGATCACTGGTGTGCTGCTGGATGTAGATCACTGAGGTGCTGGTGGATGTAGATCACTGGGGTGTTGGTGGATGTAGATCACTGAGGTGCTGGTGGATGTAGATCACTGGGGTGCTGGTTAATGTAGATCACTGAGGTGCTGCTGGATGTAGATCACTGGGGTGTTGATGGATGTAGATCACTGAGATGTTGATGGATGTAGATCACTGGGGTGCTGGTGGATGTAGATCACTGAGGTGCGGGTGGGTGGAGATCACTGGGGTGTTGGTGGATGTAGATCATTGAGGTGCTGGTGGATGTAGATCACTGGGGTTCTGGTGGATGTCGATTACTGAGCTGCTGGTGGATTTAGTTCACTGGGGTGCTGGTGGATGTAGATCACTGAGATGCTTGTGGATGTAGATCACTGGGGTCCTGGTGGATGTAGATTACTGAGGTGCTGGTGGATGTAGATCACTGAGATGCTGGTGGATGTAGATCACTGGGGTCCTGGTGGATGTAGATCACTGAGGTGCTGGTGGATGTAGATCACTGAGGTGCTGGTGGATGTAGATCACTGGGCTGCTGGTGGATGTAGATTACTGAGGTGCTGGTGGATGTAGATCACTGAGATGCTGGTGGATGTAGATCACTGGGGTCCTGGTGGATGTAGATCACTGAGGTGCTGGTGGATGTAGATCACTGGGGTGCTGGTGGATGTAGATTACTGAGCTGCTGGTGGATGTAGATCACTGAGGTGCTGGTGGATGTAGATCACTGGGGTGCTGGTGGATGTAGATCACTGAGGTGCTGGTGGATTTAGTTCACTGGGGTGCTGGTGGATGTAGATCACTGAGATGCTGGTGGATGTAGATCACTGAGGTGCTAGTGGATTTAGTTCACTGGTGTGCTGGTGGATGTAGATCACTGAGGTGCTGGTGGATGTAGATCACTGGGATCCTGGTGGATGTAGATCACTGAGGTGCTGGTGGATGTAGATTACTGAGCTGCTGGTGGATGTAGATCACTGGGGTGCTGGTGGATGTAGATTACTGAGCTGCTGGTGGATGTAGATCACTGAGGTGCTGGTGGATGTAGATCACTGGAGTGCTGGTGGATGTAGATCACTAGAGTGCTGGTGGATGTAGATCACTGGGGTGCTGGTGGATGTAGATCACTGGGATGCTGGTGGATTTAGATCACTGGGAGCTGGTTAGTGGAGATCACTTTGATGTTGGTGGATGTAGATCGCTGGGGTGCTGGTTAATGTAGATCACTGGGGTGCTGCTGGATGTAGATCACTGAGGTGCTGGTGGATGTAGATCACTGAGGTGCTGGTGGATGTAGATCACTGGAGTGCTGGTGGATGTAGATCACAAGAGTACTGGTGGATGTAGATCACTGGGGTGCTGGTTGTTGGAGATCACTTTGATGTTGGTGGATGTAGATCACTGGTGTGCTGGTGGATGTAGATTACTGAGCTGCTGGTGGATGTAGATCACTGAGGTGCTGGTGGATGTAGATCACTGGGGCGCTGGTGGATGTAGATTACTGAGCTGCTGGTGGATCTAGATCACTGAGGTGCTGGTGGATTTAGTTCACTGGGGTGCAGGTGGATATAGATCACTGGTGTGCTGGTGGATGTAGATCACTGAGGTGTTGGTGGATGTAGATCACTGAGCTGCTGGTGGATGAAGATCACTGAGGTGCTGGTGTATTTAGTTCACTGAGGTGCTGGTGGATGTAGATCACTGAGGTGTTGGTGGATGTAGATCACTGAGATGCTGGTGGATGTAGATCACTGAGCTGCTGGTGGATGTAGATCACTGAGGTGCTGGTGTATTTAGTTCACTGAGGTGCTGGTGGATGTAGATCACTGGGGTGCTGGTGGATGTAGATCACTGGGGTGCTGGTGGATGTAGATCACTGGGGTGTTGGTGGATGTAGATCACTGAGGTGCTGGTGGATGTAGATCACTGGGGTGCTGGTAGATGTAGATCACTGAGGTGCTGGTGGATGTAGATCACTGGGGCGCTGGTGGATGTAGATTACTGAGCTGCTGGTGGATCTAGATCACTGAGGTGCTGGTGGATTTAGTTCACTGGGGTGCTGGTGGATGTATATCACTGAGGTGCTGGTGGATGTAGATCACTCAGGTGCTGGTGGATGTAGATCACTGAGATGCTGGTGGATGTAGATCACTGGGGTGCTGGTGGATGTAGATCACAGAGATGCTGGTGGATGTAGATCACTGGTGTGCTGGTGGATGTAGATCACTGGGGTGCTGGTGGATGTAGATCACTGAGGTGCTGGTGGATGTAGATCACTGGGGCGCTGGTGGATGTAGATTACTGAGCTGCTGGTGGATCTAGATCACTGAGGTGCTGGTGGATTTAGTTCACTGGGGTGCAGGTGGATATAGATCACTGGTGTGCTGGTGGATGTAGATCACTGGGGTGCTGGTGGATGTAGATCACTGAGGTGCTGGTGGATGTAGATCACTGGGGCGCTGGTGGATGTAGATTACTGAGCTGCTGGTGGATCTAGATCACTGAGGTGCTGGTGGATTTAGTTCACTGGGGTGCTGGTGGATATAGATCACTGAGGTGCTGGTGGATGTTTATCACTGGGGTGCTGGTGGATTGAGATCACTGGGATGCTGGTGGATTTAGATCACTGGGGTGCTGGTGGATTTAGAACACTGGGGCGCTGGTGGGTGTAGATCACTGGGATGCTGGTGGATGTAGATCACTGGGGTGCTGGTGGATGTAGATCACTGAGGTGCTGGTGGATGTAGATCACGGGTGCTGGTGGATTTAGTTCACTGGTGTGCTGGTGAATGTAGATCACTGGGTGCTGGTGGATGTAGATCACTGGGGTGTTGGTGGATGTAGATCACTGAGGTGTTGGTGGATGTAGATCACTGAGGTGCTGGTGGATGTAGATCACTGGGAGCTGGTGGATGTAGATCACTGGGAGCTGGTGGATGTAGATCACTGGGGTGCTGGTGGATGTAGATCACTGGGGTGCTGGTGGATTTAGATCACTGAGGTGCTGGTGGATTTAGTTCACTGGGGTGTTGGTGGATGTAGATCACTGAGATGCTGGTGGATGTAGATCACTGAGGTGCTGGTGGATTTAGTTCACTGAAGTGCTGGTGGATGTAGATCACTGAGGTGCTGGTGGATGTAGATCACTGAAGTGCTGGTGGATGTAGATCACTGAGGTGCTGGTGGATGTAGATCACTCACGTGCTGGTGTATGTTGATCACTGGGGTGCTGGTGGATGTAGATCACTGGGATGCTGGTGGATTTAGTTCACTGAGGTGCTGGTGGATGTAGATCACTGGGGTGTTGGTGGATGTAGATGACTGAGGTGCTGGTGGATTTAGTTCACTGAGGTGCTGGTGGATGTAGATCACTGAGGTGCTGGTGGATTTAGTTCACTGAGGTGCTGGTGGATGTAGATCACTGGGGTGTTGGTGGATGTAGATCACTGAGGTGTTGGTGGATGTAGATCACTGAGGTGCTGGTGGATGTAGTTCACTGGGAGCTGGTGGATGTAGATCACTGGGGTGCTGGTGGATTTAGATCACTGAGGTGCTGGTGGATTTAGTTCACTGGGGTGTTGGTGGATGTAGATCACTGAGATGCTGGTGGATGTAGATCACTGAGCTGCTGGTGTATGTAGATCACTGGGGTGCAGGTGGGTGGAGATCACTGGGGTGTTGGTGGATGTAGATCACTGAGGTGCTGGTGGATGTAGATCACTGGGGTGCTGGTGGATGTAGATCACTGAGGTGCTGGTGGATGTAGATCCCTGGGATGCTGGTGGATTTAGTTCACTGAGGTGCTGGTGGATGTAGATCACTGGGGTGTTGGTGGATGTAGATCACTGAGCTGCTGGTGGATGTAGATCACTGAGGTGCTGGTTGATTTAGTTCACTGAGGTGCTGGTGGATGTAGATCACTGGGGTGTTGGTGGATGTAGATCACTGAGCTGCTGGTGGATGTAGATCACTGAGGTGCTGGTTGATTTAGTTCACTGAGGTGCTGGTGGATGTAGATCACTGGGGTGTTTTTGGATGTAGATCACTGAGGTGTTGGTGGATGTAGATCACTGAGGTGCTGGTGGATGTAGATCACTGGGAGCTGGTGGATTTAGTTCACTGGGGTGTTGGTGGATGTAGATCACTGAGATGCTGGTGGATGTAGATCACTGAGGTGCTGGTGGATTTAGTTTACTCGGGTGCTGGTGGATGTAGATCACTGAGGTGCTGGTGGATTTAGTTCACTGAGGTGCTGGTGGATGTAGATCACTGAGGTGCTGGTGGATGTAGATCACTCACGTGCTGGTGGATGTAGATCACTGGGGTGCTGGTGGATGTAGATCACTGGGATGCTGGTGGATTTAGTTCACTGAGGTGCTGGTGGATGTAGATCACTGGGGTGTTGGTGGATGTAGATCACTGAGGTGTTGGTAGATGTAGATCACTGAGATGCTGGTGGATGTAGATCACTGAGCTGCTGGTGGATGTAGATCACTGAGGTGCTGGTGGATTTAGTTCACTGAGGTGCTGGTGGATGTAGATCACTGGGGTGCTGGTGGATGTAGATCACTGGGGTGCTGGTGGATGTAGATCACTGGGGTGCTGGTGGATGTAGATCACTGGGGTGCTGGTGGAAATAGATCACTGGGGTGTTGGTGGATGTAGATCACTGGGGTGCTGGTGGATGTAGATCACTGGGGTGCTGGTGGATGTAGATCACTGAGGTGCTGGTGGATTTAGTTCACTGAGGTGCTGGTGGATGTAGATCACTGAGGTGCTGGTGGATGTAGATCACTGGGGTGTTGGTGGATGTAGATCACTGGGGTGCTGGTGGATGTAGATCACTGAGGTGCTGGTGGATTTAGTTCACTGAGCTGCTGGTGGATGTAGATCACTGAGGTGCTGGTGGATGTAGATCACTGGGGTGCTGGTGGATGGAGATCACTGAGGTGCTGGTGGATGTAGATCACTGGGGTGCTGGTGGATGTAGATCACTGGGGTGCTGGTGGATGTAGATCCCTGGGATGCTGGTGGATTTAGTTCACTGAGGTGCTGGTGGATGTAGATCACTGGGGTGTTGGTGGATGTAGATCACTGAGGTGTTGGTAGATGTAGATCACTGAGATGCTGGTGGATGTAGATCACTGAGCTGCTGGTGGATGTAGATCACTGAGGTGCTGGTGGATTTAGTTCACTGAGGTGCTGGTGGATGTAGATCACTGGGGTGCTGGTGGATGTAGATCACTGAGGTGTTGGTGGATGTAGATCACTGGGGTGCTGGTGGATGTAGATCACTGGGGTGCTGGTGGATGTAGATCACTGGGGTGCTGGTGGAAATAGATCACTGGGGTGTTGGTGGATGTAGATCACTGGGGTGCTGGTGGATGTAGATCATTGAGGTGCTGATGGGTGGAGATCACTGGGATGTTGGTGGACGTAGATCACTGAGGTGTTGGTGGATGCAGATCACTGGGGTGCTGGTGGATGTAGATCATTGGGGTGCTGGTGGATGTAGATCACTGAGGTGTTGGTGGATGTAGATCACTGGGATGCTGGTGGATGTAGATCACTGAGGTGCTGGTGGATGTAGATCACTGGGGTGTTGGTGGATGTAGATCACTGAGGTGTTGGTAGATGTAGATCACTGAGATGCTGGTGGATGTAGATCACTGAGCTGCTGGTGGATGTAGATCACTGAGGTGCTGGTGGATTTAGTTCACTGAGGTGCTGGTGGATGTAGATCACTGGGGTGCTGGTGGATGTAGATCACTGAGGTGTTGGTGGATGTAGATCACTGAGATGCTGGTGGATGTAGATCACTGAGCTGCTGGTGGATGTAGATCACTGAGGTGCTGGTGGATTTAGTTCACTGAGGTGCTGGTGGATGTAGATCACTGGGGTGCTGGTGGATGTAGATCACTGAGGTGTTGGTGGATGTAGATCACTGGGGTGCTGGTGGATGTAGATCACTGGGGTGCTGGTGGATGTAGATCACTAAGGTGTTGGTGGATGTAGATCACTGAGATGCTGGTGGATGTAGATCACTGAGCTGCTGGTGGATGTAGATCACTGAGGTGCTGGTGGATTTAGTTCACTGAGGTGCTGGTGGATGTAGATCACTGGGGTACTGGTGGATGTAGATCACTGAGGTGTTGGTGGATGTAGATCACTGGGGTGCTGGTGGATGTAGATCACTGGGGTGCTGGTGGATGTAGATCACTGGGGTGCTGGTGGAAATAGATCACTGGGGTGTTGGTGGATGTAGAGCACTGGGGTGCTGGTGGATGTAGATCACTGAGGTGCTGGTGGATTTAGTTCACTGAGGTGCTGGTGGATGTAGATCACTGAGGTGCTGGTGGATGTAGATCACTGGGGTGCTGGTGGATGTAGATCACTGGGGTGCTGGTGGATGTAGATCACTGGGGTGCTGGTGGATTTAGTTCACTGAGGTGCTGGTGGATGTAGATCACTGGGGTGTTGGTGGATGTAGATCACTGAGGTGTTGGTAGATGTAGATCACTGAGATGCTGGTGGATGTAGATCACTGAGCTGCTGGTGGATGTAGATCACTGAGGTGCTGGTGGATTTAGTTCACTGAGGTGCTGGTGGATGTAGATCACTGGGGTGCTGGTGGATGTAGATCACGGAGGTGTTGGTGGATGTAGATCACTGAGATGCTGGTGGATGTAGATCACTGAGCTGCTGGTGGATGTAGATCACTGAGGTGCTGGTGGATTTAGTTCACTGAGGTGCTGGTGGATGTAGATCACTGGGGTGCTGGTGGATGTAGATCACTGAGGTGTTGGTGGATGTAGATCACTGGGGTGCTGGTGGATGTAGATCACTGGGGTGCTGGTGGATGTAGATCACTGAGGTGTTGGTGGATGTAGATCACTGAGATGCTGGTGGATGTAGATCACTGAGCTGCTGGTGGATGTAGATCACTGAGGTGCTGGTGGATTTAGTTCACTGAGGTGCTGGTGGATGTAGATCACTGGGGTGCTGGTGGATGTAGATCACTGAGGTGTTGGTGGATGTAGATCACTGGGGTGCTGGTGGATGTAGATCACTGGGGTGCTGGTGGATGTAGATCACTGGGGTGCTGGTGGAAATAGATCACTGGGGTGTTGGTGGATGTAGATCACTGGGGTGCTGGTGGATGTAGATCACTGAGGTGCTGGTGGATTTAGTTCACTGAGGTGCTGGTGGATGTAGATCACTGAGGTGCTGGTGGATGTAGATCACTGGGGTGCTGTTGGATGTAGATCACTGGGGTGCTGGTGGATGTAGATCACTGGGGTGCTGGTGGATTTAGTTCACTGAGGTGCTGGTGGATGTAGATCACTGGGGTGTTGGTGGATGTAGATCACTGAGGTGTTGGTAGATGTAGATCACTGAGATGCTGGTGGATGTAGATCACTGAGCTGCTGGTGGATGTAGATCACTGAGGTGCTGGTGGATTTAGTTCACTGAGGTGCTGGTGGATGTAGATCACTGGGGTGCTGGTGGATGTAGATCACTGAGGTGTTGGTGGATGTAGATCACTGGGGTGCTGGTGGATGTAGATCACTGGGGTGCTGGTGGATGTAGATCACTGGGGTGCTGGTGGAAATAGATCACTGGGGTGTTGATGGATGTAGATCACTGGGGTGCTGGTGGATGTAGATCATTGAGGTGCTGATGGGTGGAGATCACTGGGATGTTGGTGGACGTAGATCACTGAGGTGTTGGTGGATGGAGATCACTGGGGTGCTGGTGGATGTAGATCATTGGGGTGCTGGTGGATGTAGATCACTGAGGTGTTGGTGGATGTAGATCACTGGGGTGCTGGTGGATGTAGATCATTGGGGTGCTGGTGGATGTAGATCACTGAGGTGTTGGTGGATGTAGATCACTGGGGTGCTGGTGGATGTAGATCACTGAGGTGTTGGTGGATGTAGATCACTGAGATGCTGGTGGATGTAGATCACTGAGCTGCTGGTGGATGTAGATCACTGAGGTGCTGGTGGATTTAGTTCACTGAGGTGCTGGTGGATGTAGATCACTGGGGTGCTGGTGGATGTAGATCACTGAGGTGTTGGTGGATGTAGATCACTGGGGTGCTGGTGGATGTAGATCACTGGGGTGCTGGTGGATGTAGATCACTGGGGTGCTGGTGGAAATAGATCACTGGGGTGTTGGTGGATGTAGATCACTGAGGTGCTGGTGGATGTAGATCACTGAGGTGCTGGTGGATTTAGTTCACTGAGGTGCTGGTGGATGTAGATCACTGAGGTGCTGGTGGATGTAGATCACTGGGGTGCTGGTGGATGTAGATCACTGGGGTGCTGGTGGATGTAGATCCCTGGGATGCTGGTGGATTTAGTTCACTGAGGTGCTGGTGGATGTAGATCACTGAGGTGTTGGTAGATGTAGATCACTGAGATGCTGGTGGATGTAGATCACTGAGCTGCTGGTGGATGTAGATCACTGAGGTGCTGGTGGATTTAGTTCACTGAGGTGCTGGTGGATGTAGATCACTGGGGTGCTGGTGGATGTAGATCACTGAGGTGTTGGTGGATGTAGATCACTGGGGTGCTGGTGGATGTAGATCACTGGGGTGCTGGTGGATGTAGATCACTGGGGTGCTGGTGGAAATAGATCACTGGGGTGTTGGTGGATGTAGATCACTGGGGTGCTGGTGGATGTAGATCATTGAGGTGCTGATGGGTGGAGATCACTGGGATGTTGGTGGACGTAGATCACTGAGGTGTTGGTGGATGGAGATCACTGGGGTGCTGGTGGATGTAGATCATTGGGGTGCTGGTGGATGTAGATCACTGAGGTGTTGGTGGATGTAGATCACTGGGGTGCTGGTGGATGTAGATCATTGGGGTGCTGGTGGATGTAGATCATTGGGGTTTTGGTGGATGTAGATCACTGAGGTGCTGGTGGATGTAGATCATTGGGGTTTTGGTGGATGTACATCACTGGGATGTTGTTGGATGGAGATCTCTGGGCTGCTGGTGGACGCAGATCTCTGATGGGGACTTTTCCATTCATCCTTGCCGTGATGCCGCCTTAGCTCATAGCACAGTCGAGGTATTCTTTGAGTGTGCAGTCCCCTGATGGTCCTTCTTCAGTTTTTCCTAACCTGTAGTAATTATCCCATCCATTCATGTTGATGTGGCACTTCCTCAGGTAGGTCTTTATATTATCCTTGACCTACATTCTCTAACCTGCGCTTTGCATCCTAGAGTTGACCCAACAGGAGTTGTTTTGGGTCTCGGGAGTCAGGCATACAAATGGTCCCATCACGATTGGTGCTGAGTTGCGACTGTGGCTTTGGAGTTAATGTTCGCTTCCTCCAGGATGCTGGAGTGAGTGCTTTTGTTCTTCCAGCGACCTCTCAGAATCTTTCAGACGTATCTTTGATGGTCTGGTTCTGGGGATTTTCTGTGCCTGCTTTATGATGTCCATGACTCCACTCCACATAGCAAGGAGGGGAGGACTATCGCTTTGAAGATCAAAAGCTTATTGTTGACCTTGATATCCCAATCTTCAAAAATCCTCTTTCTCAGCCTGGTAAAAGCTCCACTCCACAGCGTGTTCTGTGATTTATTTCAAGGTCAGTGTTGGCTCTTGAAGAAAGTATGCTGCCCAGATTCGGGAAATGATCAGTATTCCCCAGAGGGATGTTGTCAACTTGGATGGTTGGAGGGTTAGGAGCATGATCTGGAGCAGGTTGCTGTAGGACGTTGGTTTTTTGATGTTTAGACCAAGTCCCAGGAGCTTGTATGCTCTGGCAAAAGCATCTGTCATGCACTGCCTCCTTCTCAGAGGTACAACGGCATTCTTGCCTGCATATTGGAGATCAATGATGGAAGCAGTTGACACCTTGCTCTTTGCCATGACCCTGTTAAGGTTAAAGAGCCCCCCCTTCTGTTCTCCTTGTGGGAGGTCTTGGTCTGTGAGCTGAAGAATGGTGACAATGAAAACAGCAAACAGAGTTGGGGCAGTGATGCTCCCCTGTTTGACCCCGCACCGGTCTCAATTTGAAAGGTGCTGTTGCTGATGACTGCTCACTCATATCGTTGTGCAAGAGCTGCAGGATCTTGTAGTACTTCTCTGGGCACCAGAATTTGGACAGTACTTGCCAAGGGGCAGGACAATTTACAGAGCCGAATGCTTTTGTAAGGTCTATGAAGGGCATATAAAATGGAAGATTTTATTCCTGGGCTTTCTCCTGCAATTGATATGCTGTAAAAATGATGTCAGATGTTCCTCTGGCTGGACAGAAGCCACACTGAGACTCAGGCAGGAGATCTTCTGCCAGAGGTGAAAGCCGGTCACATAACATTTGTGTGTGTACCTATCCTGTTGTAGAGAGGAGGGAATTGCCTCTATAATTCCTGCAGTCAGCTTTGTCACCCTTTTTCAGGAGTGTGACAATCAGGGCGTCCTTGAGTTCAGCTAGAATCTTCTTCTGGTCCCAGATCTTGACAAGCAGGTCATGAATATGATTTAAATGTTCTGTGCTACCTTCCTTGAGGATTTCTGCTGGAATTCCATCAGGTCAGGTGGCCTTGTTGTTCCTCAATTTCTTGCAAGTCGTCTGCACCTCTTTGATACTAGGAGCCTTACTCGTGTCCTCCTTCATGGGTTGTTGTGGGAGCTGGCTGATGACTTCACTGAGGTCTGATGAGGAAGTGGAGGATCCAGTTGCAGAGGGCCAGGTTTTCGAGCTTGTTGATTCGTGCTAAGGGTGTTGAACACTCAGCTGTAATGAACAAACAGCATCCTGATGTAGGTACTGCTGTTGTCCAGGTGATCCTTGGCGGAGTGGAGAGCCGTTGAGATTGTATCTGCTGCAGACCTATCATGGCGATTGGCAAACTGCAGCAGACCCAGGTCTATGCTGAGGCAGGAGCTGATTTTGATCATGATCAACCTCTGAAAGCACTTCATCACAGTAGATGTGCGTGCAGCTGGGTGACAGTCATTGATGCAGCTCACCCTGCTCGTCTTGGGCACTGGCATGACTGTCCCTTTCTGAGGCAGGTGGGAACCTCTGACTGCGGCAGATCCCCACCAGTCTGTTGTGCACAGGTTTTCAGTGGCCGAACAGGTACACCATCAGGGCCTGGAGCCTTGCAAGGGTTCACCCCTCTCAGAAAATATTCTGATGTCAGCCTCCGAGACAGAGATCACAGGGTCACCAGATGCTGCAGGGTTTCACGTGAAACCAGTTCTGTTCTCCCTTTCAAAGCATGCATAAAAGGTTTTGAGCTCATGTGGGAGTGAACATCTTACCCATACATAATGTTAGGCTTCACCTTGTGAGAAGTTATTTATTGATTGATTTAGAGATACAAATACAGCACAGAATATGTTATTCCGGCCCTTTGAGCCATGATGCTCAAGTAGTTCAATCCCAGTATCCTCTGTAAGGACATTGTCTGTCCTCCTCGAGGAATGTGACTTTCTCCAGGTGCTCTCAGTTCCTCCCACTGTCCAAAAAGGTTAATTGCTCATTATGATCAGGCTGATCAGGCCACTTTAAATCCTGGAGGGTAACCTGCGAGAGGTGTTTTTTTCCAGGCACATCTTGCCTTTGGTTACAGAGTTTGTGGGTCTGAGAGGTGCTGCTAAGAGAAGCTTGTTCTGTAACTGGTCCACACTGCAGTCACTCTGCAACAGTGCTGGAGGGAATCAATATTTAAAGGCCAGATAGATCCCAGTCCAGCAGCTGGTGTGTCGTGGTCCCAGTCCAGCAGCTGGTGTGTCTTGGTCCCAGTCCAGCAGCTGGTGTGTCGTGGTCCCAGTCCAGCAGCTGGTGTGTCGTGGTCCCAGTCCAGCAGCTGGTGTGTCTTGATCCCAGCCCAGCAGCTGGTGTGTCTTGGTCCCAGTCCAGCAGCTGGTGTGTCGTGGTCCCAGTCCAGCAGCTGGTGTGTCGTGGTCCCAGTCCAGCAGCTGGTGTGTCTTGGTCCCAGTCCAGCAGCTGGTGTGTCGTGGTCCCAGTCCAGCAGCTGGTGTGCCTTGGTCCCAGCCCAGCAGCTGGTGTGTCGTGGTCCCAGCCCAGTAGCTGGTGTGTCGTGGTCCCAGCCCAGCAGCTGGTGTGTCGTGGTCCCAGCCCAGCAGCTGGTGTGTCGTGGTCCCAGTCCAGCAGCTGGTGTGTCCTGGATGTTGTCGAGCTTGTTGCAAGTTTCTGGAGCTGTACTTATCTCACCAAATGGAAAGCGCTCCACCTCACCTTATAAATGGTGCAAAGGTTTGGAAGCCAAGGGCAAAGTGACATACTTGTTTGTTTATTTATTGAGAGATACAGCATGGTAAAAAGCCCTTCTATCTTAACAAGACTGCACCAGCCAGTGATGCCCGTGTGAACAATGACCATAATAACTTGTACATCGCTGGACTATGGGAGAAAATGGGAACACTCAGAGAAAACACACTTGGTCATGGGGAGAATGTGGAAACTCCTTATGGAGAGTGGGGGGATTGAACCCAGGTTGCTGGAGCTGTCATAGTGTTACACTAACTGCTACACCAGTGGTCCCCAACCACCGGGCCGCAGAGCATGTGAGGAGATGATATGATGAGTCAGCTGCACCTTTCCTCATTCCCTCTCATGCCCACTGTTGAACTTGAATGTACACGAGGTCATTACGCACGCGTTGTCCATGTCAGTGGGAAGAAGATCAACTCCTCCAGCTTGCAAATGATGGCGGGCTGAAAAGTATGTTTGACATAACATCTCTGCCGGCATTCTGGATCAAAGTCAAGGCTGAATATCCTGAGATAGCCACGAAAGCACTGAAAACGTTGCTTCCATTTCCAACATATCTCTGCGAAGCGGAGTTTTCTGCAATGAATTCAACGAAAACTAAATTGTGGAATAGACTGGACATAAGGAACCCCCTTCGAGTATCGCTGTCTCCCGTCACCCCTCGATGGGACCGTCTTGTTGCAGGGAAACAAGCCCAGGGCTCCCACCGATTCAGCGACATTGGTGTGTTGCAATGATTTTATATGTTCATACAGGGAAAATATGTGCTGTGTGTTTAATATCAAAACATTACTTAAAATGTTAAGATGCTATTTACTTACAAGTGACTTATAATTGACTTATCACTATATTCATGTGAGGGAAATATGCACCATACGTTTAATATTAAATTCATTAGATAAACCCTTTCAGAAACAAAATTGAGTGTATTAGCCACTTATAAGTGACTTACAGTTGACTTACCACTTATATTCCGGTCGTGATTAACACCCCCCCACTAGGGTTACCAACTGTCCCGTATTTGCTGGGACATCCTGTATATTGGGCTAAATTGGTTTGTCCCATACAGGACTGCCTTTGTCCCATATTTCCCCCGCTAAGGTAGAGCGTTCCTATGAAACCTTTCATGCCGAAATGGTGTAAAGTGAAGAAGCAATTACCATTAATTTATATGGGAAAAATTTTTGAGTGTTCCCAGACCCAAAAAATAACCTACCAAATCATACCAAATCACACATAAAACCTAAAATAACAGTAACATATAGTAAAAGCAGGAATGATATGATAAATACACAGCCTATATAAAGTAGAAATAATGTATGTACAGTGTAGTTTGACTGAACAGAATCGCCAAAACCGATTTGTAGAAAAAAATGGGCACGTACACTCATGCGTACGGCATGCATGCGCAAGGCTTCATGGTCATGGTAGTCTTTCTCAGGGTAAACACAGTGAGAAGGTTGGCAACCCTACCCGCCCCCCCCCCCCGGTCAGCCGGTCCGCAAGAATATTGTCAATATTAAACCGGTCCGCGGTGCAAAAAAAGGTTGGGGACCCCTGTGCTAAACTACCAAACCACCCTATTGACATGGTGGTAACTTGCTGCAGGATACTTGAGCCCTATTGCCATGTTGTTTACATAAATGGTCCGTTTGAGTTTCTGATCAATAGTGACATCCAGTTTGCTGACAGTGGGGAATTTGAAAATAAGATAGTGAGGTGAATCTAATTTGTCACATCAGCACATGCTTGGATGTTGTCCAGGTTGTGCTGTCGGTTGGCAAAAGAGTGTAAGGTGGCAGTGGGTAAAAGATCCGGGCGTGAACTGCTGAGGAGGTGTCGAGGGAACTGAAGGAGATTTGTGATCAGGCAGAGTTCAGGCAAACAGAGTAAAATGTGGGTAAAAATTGTAGTATCAAGTGTGGCAGAATTACAGAGTTCTGGAATGCTGAGAGTGGGAAGTCCAAGTGACAAACGTGCAGTTAATTGGGAAAGCTCACAGAATGTTATTGTGACATTAAGGACATAAGCCGGGGAGATGTGGAATCGATATGGGTAGAGCTGCGTAACACTAAGGGGCAGAAGACGCTGGTGGGAGTTGTGTACAGGCCACCTAGCAGTAGTAGTGAGGTCGGAGATGGTATTAAACAGGAAATTAGAAATGTGTGCAATAAAGGAACAGCAGTTATAATGGGTGACTTCAATCTACATGTAGACTGGGTGAACCAAATTGGTAAAGGTGCTGAGGAGGAGGATTTCTTGGAATGTATGCGGAATGGTTTTTTGAACCAACATGTCGAGGAACCAGCTAGAGAGCAGGCTATTCTAGACTGGGTTTTGAGCAATGAGGAAGGGTTAATTAGCAATCTTGTCGTGAGAGGTCCCTTGGGTAAGAGTGACCATAATATGGTGGAATTCTTCATTAAGATGGAGAGTGACATAGTTAATTCAGAAACAAAGGTTCTCAACTTAAAGAGGGGTAACTTTGAAGGTATGAGACGTGAATTAGCTAAGATAGACTGGCAAATGACACTTAAAGGATTGACGGTGGATATGCAATGGCAAGCATTTAAAGGTTGCATGGATGAACTACAACAATTGTTCATCCCAGTTTGGCAAAAGAATAAATCAAGGAAGGTAGTGCACCCGTGGCTGACAAGGGAAATTAGGGATAGTATCAATTCCAAAGAAGAAGCATACAAATTAGCCAGAGAAAGTGGCTCACCTGAGGACTGGGAGAAATTCAGAGTTCAGCAGAGGAGGACAAAGGGCTTAATTAGGAAGGGGAAAAAAGATTATGAGAGAAAACTGGCAGGGAACATAAAAATGGACTGTAAAAGCTTTTATAGATATGTAAAAAGGAAAAGACTGGTAAAGACAAATGTAGGTCCCCTACAGACAGAAACAGGTGAATTGATTATGGGGAGCAAGGACATAGCAGACCAATTGAATAATTACTTTGATTCTGTCTTCACTAAGGAGGACATAAATAATCTTCCAGAAATAGTAAGGGACAGAGGGTCCAGTGAGATGGAGGAACTGAGCGAAATACATGTTAGTAGGGAAGTGGTGTTAGGTAAATTGAAGGGATTGAAGGCAGATAAATCCCCAGGGCCAGATGGTCTGCATCCTAGAGCGCTTAAGGAAGTAGCCCAAGAAATAGTGGATGCATTAGTGATAATTTTTCAAAACTCATTAGATTCTGGACTAGTTCCTGAGGATTGGAGGGTGGCTAATGTAACTCCACTTTTTAAAAAAGGAGGGAGAGAGAAACCGGGGAATTATAGACCGGTTAGCCTAACATCGGTGGTGGGGAAACTGCTGGAGTCAGTTATCAAAGATGTGATAACAGCACATTTGGAAAGCGGTGAAATGATCAGACAAAGTCAGCATGGATTTGTGAAAGGAAAATCATGTCTGACGAATCTCATAGAATTTTTTGAGGATGTAACTAGTAGAGTGGATAGGGGAGAACCAGTGGATGTGGTATATTTGGATTTTCAAAAGGCTTTTGACAAGGTCCCACACAGGAGATTAGTGTGCAAACTTAAAGCACACGGTATTGGGGGTAAGGTATTGGTGTGGGTGGAGAATTGGTTAGCAGACAGGAAGCAAAGAGTGGGAATAAACGGGACCTTTTCAGAATGGCAGGCGGTGACTAGTGGGGTACCACAAGGCTCAGTGCTGGGACCCCAGTTGTTTACAATATATATTAATGACTTGGATGAGGGAATTAAATGCAGCATCTCCAAGTTTGCGGATGACACGAAGCTGGGTGGCAGTGTTAGCTGTGAGGAGGATGCTAAGAGGATGCAGGGTGACTTGGATAGGTTGGGTGAGTTGGCAAATTCATGGCAGATGCAATTTAATGTGGATAAATGTGAAGTTATCCACTTTGGTGGCAAAAATAGGAAAACAGATTATTATCTGAATGGTGGCCGATTAGGAAAAGGGGAGGTGCAGCGAGACCTGGGTGTCATTATACACCAGTCATTGAAAGTGGGCATGCAAGTACAGCAGGCGGTGAAAAAGGCGAATGGTATGCTGGCATTTATAGCGAGAGGATTCGAGTACAGGAACAGGGAGGTACTACTGCAGTTGTACAAGGCCTTGGTGAGACCACACCTGGAGTATTGTGTGCAGTTTTGGTCCCCTAATCTGAGGAAAGACATCCTTGCCATAGAGGGAGTACAAAGAAGGTTCACCAGATTGATTCCTGGGATGGCAGGACTTTCATATGAAGAAAGACTGGATGAACTGGGCTTGTACTCGTTGGAATTTAGAAGATTGAGGGGGGATCTGATTGAAACGTATAAGATCCTAAAGGGATTGGACAGGCTAGATGCAGGAAGATTGTTCCCAATGTTGGGGAAGTCCAAAACGAGGGGCCACAGTTTGAGGATAGAGGGGAAGCCTTTTAGGACCAAGATTAGGAAAAATATCTTCACACAGAGAGTGGTGAATCTGTGGAATTCTCTGCCACAGGAAACAGTTGAGGCCAGTTCATTGGCTATATTTAAGATGGAGTTAGATATGGCCCTTGTGGCTACAGGGGTCAGGGGGTATGGAGGAAAGGCTGGGGCAGGGCTCTGAGTTGGATGATCAGCCATGATCATACTGAATGGCGGTGCAGGCTCGAAGGGCCGAATGGCCTACTCCTGCACCTATTTTCTATGTTTCTATGTTTCTATGTATATTGATTGGGAAATTAATACATTGGTGAGTCCCGACTTGGAGAAATGTGGACGATGTTTGTCTCCTCACTTGGAAGGATGTGAATGTTTGAAATATTGTGGAATATCGTTGGGGAATATGTGAATGTGTTGGAGTAGTTCAGAGAGGTTTTGTGAAACTGAAAGCAGAATAGATGCACTGGGCTTGTACCATCACCTGATGGAGATTGGAAGGATGAGAAAGAGCTCACAGGCTCTGAGGAGGAACGCTGGGGATGGGGTGGGTTGTGGAGTTTTTTCTCTCATGGGAGAACTCAGAACTAGAGGTATAGAACTAACTGGACAACGATGAGGAGAAGTTTTTCTCACTCAGGGGAATAAGTGTTTGAGTATTAGAAGCAGAATCATATTGTCGGTAGGTAAGGACGTGCAAGGTGTTAGGGTGGAGAAGCCGCTCACGGGGGATCTCACTGAATAGTGGGCCATGTTTAGAGTTGGATGAGCCACTGCTCCTGATGCACATGATCATGCTGGAGGTCTAAAATGGGATCACTGTGATCACAAGCTCACAAGAATCCTCTGCTATTTCCACAATTTATCAGATCACACAATAGATTATCTTTCTTCCTTTTCTGAAGAAATGCCTCACCTACTTTAGTCACCGATGACTACACCTACAGTGTAGATTTGGACAAATGCCAGTGATAATACTGGATGCCAGGAGCTTTGCAATGGACTTTGTTCAAACCTCCAGGAAGAACCCACTGGACAGGAAATCTTCAAGACTAATTATGAGCCTTTAAGACAAATAATACATTGGTATTGGTAGAGTGAAAGAATTTACTGAATACACTCCTTCACTTCATTAAAGCAGCTCATTCTAACTGCTTCTCAATCCTCCAGCATGTTGACCTGTCCGATGGTTTAAGTTGTCACAAATGCAGTTCCTTATCTCTGTCACCTGTGTAAATGGCAGGAGGTACATAGGAGTATCATCACCTTCAGCTTTCCCACCTATTCACAGCATCCCTAACTGGGAAATGCGTCACTGTTCTTTCATCATTACGCATTTAATTCCTAGAGCTTCCTCTACCACAAGGACTACAGAGGATCACTCCCTCCTTCTATTTGCTGTCTTCAACACTCAGTAAAACAGAGGACAGAAAGAAAGAAATCGAAAAGAAAAAAGATCTCAGTGTAAATCCTCCATGGATGCTGCCTGACCTGCTGAGTTCCCTCAGCACTTTGAGTGGGTGCTGAAGGTTTCCAGCACCTGCAGAATCTCTTGTAATTTTTATTCCTGTTCCACACCCCCTTGCCCTCAGCTTCTTTCAGAACATCTCAAAACACTTTATAGCTAATGAAGTTTCCTTCAAACTGTGGATGCTTCTAAAATGCAGGGAGAACTGCAGCTAGGCTTCATCCAACAAGCTCTCGGGTGTGACAGAAAACAGATACCTTTGTTGTGGTTGAGTGCCTGGGACATGTGAAGAACTGACTATCTGGAGGCTAGAGCTTCTCAGAGCAGGCAACACAGCACAAATCAATGTGTTCTCAATGTAACTGAGCTGGGAAACTCCCAATCTGTTCTACTGTTGTTTGTGGTGTCTTAAATGCACTTCACTAGTGACTTCAGATACATCATAAAAACATAATACCATAAAACGTAGGAGCAGAATTAGGCTATTTAGCCATCAAGTCTGCTCCACCATTCAAACATAGCCGATTTATTTTCCTACTCAACCCTGTTCCCTGCCTGTGGCAAAGAATTCCACAGATTCACCACCCTCTAGCTAAAGAAATTCCTCTTCATCTCTGTTCTAAAGGGGTGTCTTTCTATTTTGAGGGTGTGCCCTGATGTTCTAGACTCTCACACTATTGAAAACATCCTCTCCACTCTGTCTAAAACTTCCAATATTCAGTCGGATTCACTGAGATCCCATCCTCCCATTCGTTTAAACCCCTGTGAGTATAAGCCCAGAGTCATCAAATGCTCCTCATATATTAACCCTTTCATTTCTGGGATCATCCTCATAAACCTCTTCTGAACTCTCTTCAATGCCAGCACATCCTGTCATAGATATGGGCCTGAAACTGCTCACAGTGCTCCAAATGCAGTCTGATCAATATCTCATAAAGTCTCAGCATGGGATCCTTGTTTTTATATTCTAGTCCTCTCAAAATCAATCCTAACATTGCTTACTAACTTTCCTTACTACCAACGCCACCAGCAAGTTAACCAACATTAGGACTCCCAAGTCCTTTTGCACCTCTGATTTCTGAATTCACTCCCCATTTAGAAAATAGTGTTTGCCTTTATTCCTCCTACCAAAGTGTATGGCCATACACCTCTCTGCACTGTGTTCCATCTATCATTTCTTTGTCCATTCTCCTAATTTATTAGTCATACTTAATTGATCCCGGGGGAAATTGGTTTTCGTTACAGTTGCACCATAAATAATTAAATAGTAATAAAACCATAAATAGTTAAATAGTAATATGTAAATTATTCCAGGAAATGAGTAATATTCAAGTCCTTCTGCATACTCTCTGCTTTCTCAACACTACTTGCCCTTCCACCTATCTTTGTACCATCCACAAACTTGGCCACAAAGCCATTAATCCCATCATCTGTGTTATTAGCATACAACGTGAAAAGAGGTGGACCCAACACCAGCCTCTGTGGAACACATTGGGATGATTGGAAAGCTCTTGGCAGATCACAGGTTGTGTAAAGTCCTGCCAAAGTACAAGTCCGTTTGCTAATTGATTCTGGCACTCCTTCCGACACATCCGGATTTTGTTTTTAAATCTACAGAGAGGTTTGAAATTAAATTGAGGAAGGAAGATGGTGTTTCGGTGAAATTTAAACAGCTGTTGGAAGACAGCAATGGCTTGCTCTGCGTCTGCAAGTTTCCTGTTGCATCTGACTGTGCCTCTGAGCTGCGACTGAATCCTGGTGACCACCTCAATATCTCCTTCAACTTCCAGTGTAACAGAGCAAAGGACATTGCTGTGGAAGCTACCAGGAATATATGTAAGTACACTCCCTCCTACCACTCTTGATTTAGAGCATGCTGAGTAGTTTGGAGTACTGTTGCCAATTTCCCTTTGCTTTATCATTATGACATGATTGCAGCTTTAGTGAAATGCCGGGGTGGATCTCCTTAACTAGCTCCCTGTTGTACAGCAGAGGTAAAAATGCAAGCCAAAAATCTGCAGATGCTGGAAATCTGAAACAAAGCCTGGAAAAGCTCAGCTGGTCAGGCAGCATCTGTGAGGGCAGACTTGCCAACAGGATAGATGAGTTTCACAGAGTCTTATACAGATGCCAACAACACCCTTCCTATATCTGTAGAGCAGAGAGGTAACTGTTCCAGTTTTTTGAAGGAGCTGACTGATTAATCATAAATCCCCACTCTTTCCATGAAGTGCTGAATTACCATCCCTTATGAAGTACACTTCAGTTAATTTGCTTGGAGTGCGTTTTCAGGTAGTGGCCTCCAGGGACCAGCAATGTGTCATATCACACAGTAAATTCTCAGTTTCCTATTCCCTCCACTTGTCTCCGCTCAGTAATGCCCTGACAGCAGAGTTTAGACAACTGCCTGTTGCTAGGCTCTGTACACTCTGGAGTTAGTATCATCACTCACAACTGAGGACATGTTGGCTAGGCCAGCACTTCGTACCCATCCCCAACTGACAGACAACCTCTTCAATCATATCAGAGGGCAACCAAGGGTCACTAATATTCTTGTGGTCAGGAATCAGTTACTTACCAGGTCTGGGCAGCAGGTTCCTGTCCTAAATACATCAATGAACCAGGCAGATTTGTACAGCCGTCCTATGACCACAAGACCATCACTGAGGTCATTCTTGTGAAGTGCCACAGTTGACGTTGCTGGAGGCTTCTGGGTCTTAGGATGAACGTGCTGTGTTTGAAGAGGTGGTTACTCATTTTGGATAGACATAGGTGCCTGGTCCATCCCGGGCTGGGTGAGAATGACAGTGGAGAACGCTGCGTTTGGTGCCAGGGTTCTTTCTCATCAGATTACTCCCTGTGACATTGATGGGGAGAAATTGTACCAGTTCCTTCCAAACGTCCTGTCCCAGTTAACATGACTCTCTGTCTGCCCTTGTTTTCTCATGTGAAGCCTGTAAAGACCAGGACAAGTGCTCGGTGAAGAATGTCGATCTCATCCTGCCAGCTCAGCTTACCACCTTGCCAGTGCCTCAACAAACATTCAAGTGGGTCCTTGAAGCTCCACCTGAGATGGCGATCGAGTTAGCTGCCAAACGGCTGAAGCTCCAACAACTTCTTCCAGGCCGAAGCTGCGATGGCAACTTGACTTACAACATGAGTACGTTCTGTGAGAATGGGGCCAGGTCCACAGTGGGTCTCTTCTGTCCTGGCGGAGCAATGGAACTGATCCAGACCACTGACAGTGTGTCACTGGAACTTCTGACATCGGATGGGTGGAACTCCAGCGACCTAGACATCAGCCTGTCCTTCGTTCCACGTGTCACAGGTAGTACGCTAAGCTTGTGCTAGAAGGATGGTTGACTTTTGATTAACAGTAAAAAAAATAGAGACTAAACTACAGCTTCAAGGAATTCAGTGTGGGTCAAAGATGTTGTTCAGTAGTAATTATTCTTTAAGCAATAGGTGTCAATTAACGCACATTGTATCACTTGTTCAGTGCCAAATTAAAGGATATTGTCCTGTATGCCTGCCATTGTACATTGGGTCAGCTAGCAGTTGTATATGCATTCTGTGATATAACTATGTCCAGAATTGTGCTGTGGTAACACCAAGCACTCTCAGTTAGCACATAGTGATGTATAACACCATGGGCTTCTATCCTTACCCAGCAAGCTTCTGGTTAACTTCTGGAAATTTCTATTTAATTCACATGCCATTATCCTGTGACTCCTTTGAATGTTCTTGGTTGGTGTCCGAGTCTCAGCCATCTGTCACTGGGACTTAATACTTGCATACTATGTTCCAGGTGTAGGAATGGTTCCAATCAAACTGGAGTCGTACTTCCCCAAATCTAGATCGCCTTCATCCTTCCAAATTAACTGATAACAGTGTTATGAACAACATTTAAAAGACACCTGGACAGGAAGGACTTAGCGGAGTATCGATCAAACACAGCCAGTGGGGTTAGTTTGGGATTTGGACATCTTGATCTGCTTGGAACAGTTTGGGCCAAAGTGTCTGTTTCCATGTTGTGTGACTTGAAAGGATTGCTACATTGTTGGTGAGGCATTGAACCGAAGTGGAGCTCGCTCATTCAACTGAAATACTGACGGGGATAGGAAAAGTTCTCCCTATTACCCTACCGCAACATTCACCCTTTAGTCAATCCACAAAACAGTGAGCCTGGACATTATTACATGACTGTGTGTGGCAGCGTGCTGAATATAAATTGCTTGTGGGGTACGTCTCCTTCTGGCACATCCCCTCTTTTCCAGCCAGTATCCAGATAAACCTCTTCTGTACCATTACTTAAGCCTCTACATCCTTCCTGTAATAGGGTGACCAGAACTGAATGCAATGCTGCAGATGCAGCCTAACTAAAATTTTACAAAGTTGCAACATAATCTCCTTAGTCTTGGACCCAGTTCCTCAACTAATAAAAGCAAACATGTTAAATGACTTCTTGACCACCCTGTCAATTTGTGTAGCCAGGTTCAGGGAGCTATGGACTTGGACCCCAAGATCCATCAGTAGGTCAACACTGTTAAGGATTCTATCATTATCTATATACATTCCCCTTTACACTTGATCTCTACAAGTGCAACATCCACCCTACCCGGATTAAACTGCCATTTGTCCACCCATATCTGAAACTGATTTAGATCATGCTGTATTTTTGGAATCTTTACACTCTCTACAACACCACCAATCTTTGTATCATCTGGGAATCTAGTTAGCCATCCATCCAGATTTCATCCAAGGCATTTATATGCATATCCCTGCAGCACACTACTAGTCACAGACCTCCAGCCAGAATAAGTCCCATTAGCAACTGCCCTCTGCTTCTATGCTCAGGCCTGTTCTGACTCCAGGTGACCAAGTCCATGCAGTACATCAGTAATCAGTTGCCAATAAATATCGGAAAATTTTACTCAGCTGTGTCCATTTTCCTCCCTTGCATCTTCACGCAGTCTGGGATATATCTCACTGGGCTCTGGGGCCGTAGCCTCCGTTATACAGACATGGATACAAAATATAGTACAGTAGAGCACAGAAACGGACCCTTTGGCCTGTGCTGACCACGATGCCAAATTAAACCAATGCCAACAACATTCATACAAAGTCCACAGCTCCCTCCCCTATTCCTTGCATGTTCAGGTGCCTGTATAAAAACCACTGAAACGTGGCTATCATATCTGCCTCGATCACCCGATCTGGCAGTACGTTTTAAGCACCAACATTAACCTGAATAAACGTCTTTGTCAGCATGGGCACATATGGAACAAAGTGTCTTTTCTTATGTTGTACAGGTCTATGACTTTATTTGCCCCCCAAAGTGCAACATCTCACATTTATCTAGATTAAACTCAATCTGCTCTTTCTCCTCCTACATTTCCAGCTGGTCTGAATCCTTTGACAGCTTCCTCACTATCCAAAGTTCCATCAATTTTGATCTGCCTAATAGCTCCTCCCTTTAAAGACTCTAGAACATCACCTCGTCCCCTTCTGAAACCTCCACCAGCAGCTTACCTCTCCTTTCTGAAAATAGAAGTTCCTATTTAAAACCTTGCCCACTTCTTGTGCCTCCATACGGCAAATATAACTTGGGTCACCAATGAGCCCAACTTTTTCCCTTCTATTCTTAATATATTTATGAAACGTCTTGGATTTTCATTAGTCTATTTCCATGTGATATTTTACCACTCTCCTAACTAATCTTTGAAGCAACAAATACAAAATGCTGCCAGAACTCTGCAGGTCAGGCAGCTTCTATGGAAATGAATAAACATCAGGACCGAGAAGTAAGTGGAAAGCCAGGATAAGAAGGTGGTAGGTGAAGCCAAATGGATAGAGGATGGGTTGAAGTGAGAAGCTGGGAGGTGACAGGCGGAAAAGGTAAATTGCTGAAGTGATAGGAATCTGATAAGAGCGGAGAGTAGATCATGGGAGAAAGGCAAGGAGGAAGGGCACCGGGAAGGAGGTGACAGGCAGGCGAGGAGAAGAGAACAGTTCAAAGGGGAGCCAGTTTTGGAATGGAAGGAGGAAAGGGTTAGGGGGAAAAATTACCAGAAGTTAGAGTAACGGATGTTTATGCCAAGACAGAATGTGAACTTGCTCCTCCAACATGAGAGCTGTCAACAGATGTAGGAATGAGAATAGGGATGGGATTAAAATGGTTGGCCACCAGGAAATCCTATCCATGTAGAGGGGGCCGCAACAGCACACTGGATACAGTATATGACCCCAACAGATTCGCAGGTGACTCACCTGGAACGACTGTTTGGGGTCCGAATGAGTTGTCATACGAGGAATGGCTCTGGGACTGTACTCACCGGAATTGAGAAGGATGAGGGGGAATCTCATTGAAACCTTTCAAATGTTGAAAGGCCTAGACAGAGTAGATGTGCAAAGGGCATTTCCCAAGGTGGGGGTGTCTAGGACAAGAGGGCACAGCTTCAGGATAGAGTGATGCGGAGAAATTTCTATAGCCAGAGTGTGGTGAACTTGTGGGATTTCTTACCACAGGCAGCTGTGGAGAGCAGGTGGTTGGGTGTTTTTAAAGCAGAGATTGATAGATTCTTGATTGGATACGGCTTCAAAGCTTACAAGGAGAAGGCTAGATAGTGGGGCTGAGGGGGGGGGAAGGATCAGCCTCGATTGAATGGCGAAGCAGACTCGATGGGCCAAATGGCCTAATATTGCTCTTATGTCTTATGGGTTAATGGAGGTGAGGGAAGAGGTGTAGCACTGTTTCCGCTTGCAGATAAGCTATTGTCTCCTGTGCCATATCCATCATTAACTTTGGTGGTCTCCCATCCACTGTCATCAGCCTCATAGTTCCCTTACTCCACACTGGTTGTTCTTAACCACCTACCCAAGATCATCAAACCTGACTGTCTGGGTAAGCCCAATGTTTTCGCCAGCTTCTGCTCCACTGACCGGTGTCTGCAAACCTCAGCTCAATTCTGTCCTGTGTGGTTTATTCCCTTCCCACCTACATCTGCAACATCTCACATGCTCTGCATGTCCTCAATGACTTTCAGTTCCCTGGACATGATAGCCTTACTTTTAGCATGGATGTCCAGTCCCTATACACTTCTATCCCCATCAAGAAGGTCTGAAAGATCTCCGCTTCTTTCTTGACAACAAACCCAACCAGTTTCCCTACTCCACCACCCTTCTCCATCTGGCGGAACAAGTCCTCACACTCAAGAATATCTCTGTCAGCTCCTCCTGTGCTCTCCAAACCCACATGAGCCCCAACTATGCTTACCTCTTTATTGGCTACATGTTCCAAACTTTCACTGGTAATGCTCCCCAACTCTTACTGTGCTGCATTGATGACTGCATTAGTGCTATTTCAAGCACCCACGCTGAGCTCACTAACTTCATCAACTTTGCCTCCAACCCTGCCCCTGAATTCACTTGGTCCATTTCTGACACCTCTCTCCCCTTTCTCAATCTTTCTGACAGCATCTTTGGGGACAAACTGTCAGCCAATATCTTTTATAAACTTACGAATTCCCACAGCTATCTTGACGAGACCTGTTCCCACCCTGTCTCCTGTAAAAAATGTCATCCTTTTTTCTTAGTTCCTTCAGCTCTGCTGCGTCTGTTCCCAGGAGGTGGCTTTCCTGTCCAGGACATCAGTCAAGTCCTCCTCCTTCAAAGCATTGTTTCTCTTCCTCCACCATCGATGCTGCCCTCACCCCCATCTCCTCCATTTTCAGACATCCCATGTCACCCCATCTTCCTGCTGCCTTAACAGGGATAGTTTTCTTGTCGTCACCTACTGCCCCATGAGCTGCAGCCAACTTCAGCAGTATCCCATCACCAACCACATCTTTACTTCCCCACCCCCCACCGCCCCAGTCTCCACTTTTCACATTGATTAGTCCTTCCACGATTCATTTATCCAACTGTTGCTCATCACCTACCTCCCTCCCTGCAAGCAATAGAAGTGCCAATTCACCTCCATTCAGTGCCTGAAACAGTCCTTCCAGGTGAGGCAGTATTTCACCAGCAAATCTGTTGGGTTCTACTACTGTATCTGGTGCTCCCAATGTGACCTCCTCTTCTTTGGTAAGACCCGGTGTAGAATGGGGGACTATTTTATTGAACACTTCCGCTCCATCCACAAAAAGCAGTATTTCCCATTGACCAACCATTTTAATTCCAATCCCCATTTCCATTCTGACATGTTGGTCCATGGTCCATGGAAAGACCACTCTCAGGTTGGATGATCAACACCTCATATTCCATCAGGGTAGTCACTAATCTGATGGCATGAACATTGATTTCTCTTAACTTCAGGTCATTTTCCCCCTCCTTCTACATTTGGCTGTTAACATCCCTCATCGCATTATAAAATTAGTTTAAAGATTCCCCAACAGCATGAAAATAAGGATGCTAATTCCGTTCTGGGTCATAGAAACATAGAAACATAGAAAATAGGTGCAGGAGTAGGCCATTCGGCCCTTCGAGCCTGCACCGCCATTTATTATGATCATGGCTGATCATCCAACTCAGAACCCCGCCCCAGCCTTCCCTCCATACCCCCTGACCCCCGTAACCACAAGGGCCATATCTAACTCCCTCTTAAATATAGCCAATGAACTGGCCTCAACAGTTTCCTGTGGCAGAGAATTCCACAGATTCACCACTCTCTGTGTGAAGAAGTTTTTCCTAATCTCGGTCCTAAAAGGCTTCCCCTCTATCCTCAAACTGTGACATCGGGAACAATCTTCCTGCATCTAGCCTGTCCAATCCCTTTAAGATCTTATACGTTTCAATCAGGTCCCCCCTCAATCTTCTAAATTCCAACGAGTACAAGCCCAATTCATCCAGTCTTTCTTCATATGAAAATCCTGCCATCCCAGGAATCAATCTGGTGAACCTTCTTTGTACTCCCTCTATGGCAAGGATGTCTTTCCTCAGATTAGAGGACCAAAACTGCACACAATACTCCAGGTGTGGTCTCACCAAGGCCTTGTACAACTGCAGTAGTACCTCCTTGCTCCTGTACTCGAATCCTCTCGCTATAAATGCCAGCATACCATTCGCCTTTTTCACCGCCTGCTGTACCTGTATGCCCACTTTCAATGACTGGTGTATAATGACACCCAGGTCTTGTTGCACCTCCCCTTTTCCTAATCGGCCACTATTCAGATAATAATCTGTTTTCCTATTTTTGCCACCAAAGTGGATAACTTCACATTTATCCACATTAAATTGCATCTGCCATGAATTTGCCCACTCACCCAACCTAGCCAAGTCACCCTGCATCCTCTTAGCATCCTCCTCACTGCTAACACTGCCACCCAGCTTCGTGTCATCCGCAAACTGGAGATGCTGCATTTAATTCCCTCATCCAAGTCATTAATATATATTGTAAACAACTGGGGTCCCAGCACTGAGCCTTGCGGTACCCCACTAGTCACCGCTGCCATTCTGAAAAGGTCCCGTTTATTCCCACTCTTTGCTTCCTGTCTGCTAACCAATTCTCCACCCACACCAATACCTTACCCCCAATACCATGTGCTTTAAGTTTGCACACTAATCTCCTGTGTGGGACCTTGTCAAAAGCCTTTTGAAAATCCAAATATACCACATCCACTGGTTCTCCCCTATCCACTCTACTAGTTACATCCTCAAAAAATTCTATGAGATTCATCAGACATGATTTTCCTTTCACAAATCCATGCTGACGTTGTCCGATGATTTCACCGCTTTCCAAATGTGCTGTTATCACATCCTTGATAACTGACTCCAGCAATTTCCCCATCACCGACGTTAGGCTAACCGGTCTATAATTCCCCGGTTTCTCTCTCCCTCCTTTTTTAAAAAGTGGGGTTACATTAGCCACCCTCCAATCCTGAGGAACTAGTCCAGAATCTAACGAGTTTTGAAAAATTATCACTAATGCATCCACTATTTCTTGGGCTACTTCTTTAAGCACTCTAGGATGCAGACCATCTGGCCCTGGGGATTTATCTGCCTTCAATCCCTTCAATTTACCTAACACCACTTCCCTACTAACATGTATTTCCCTCAGTTCCTCCATCTCACTGGACCCTGTGTCCCCTACTGTTTCTGGAAGATTATTTATGTCCTCCTTAGTGAAGACAGAACCAAAGTAATTATTCAACAGTGATCTGGAAATCTGATGTCCTTCATGCAGTAGCACCCCTACAGCTGTACACCTGATGAGAGATTTGGGGTATTAATACCTTGGAAACAAAAGAGGGAGGCAAAAAACAGGAGTCATTGAATCTGACAAACAGCCCCAGCATGTCCGTGCCAACTATCACATACCCATCTACGTTAATTCCATTCCCCAGCACTTATCCTGTCGCCTCCAGTGCCATGGTAATTTAAGAACTGATGTAGATAATGTTAGATGCTGTGAGAGTGCCTGCCTCCACCACCCTCTCAGGCGATGGTGTTCACATTCCAGCACCCTATGGGTTAAGGACTTTCTTCCTCAGATCCTCTCCTGTCTTCTTACCTCTCACCTTAAAATTCACAATTTTCCACCCAGTCCTGGAGTGAGATTCACTCTGAGGTTCCTTTTCCTCCCTCTCATTGCCTCATGGTTACCCATTCCTTCTAGGAATGCCTTTCCATAGCCTTAAGGGTGACCAACTTCATGGAAGGTTCAGTGTGGTATCTGTACCAGACCCTCAGCTCTGAAACGTTGCATTCAAACTGGCCAAGCCAAAGCACCTCCTACAGATGTGGCTATGCCGATAGCAAGGACTATTTCTGAATGACCACGTACTCCAGGCTATAAAGTACACAACTGAGCGCAATGCAACCCTGCTAATGTATTCCAATCTGCTTCTCGATTTCACTGTAATGTAACTCTCAATGTATACACAACTCATTGTCCCTTCCTTCATCCACAGATGACTATATAATGAAAGTCACCCCAGAAGCTGGTTCTTCTATCAATCTCCTAACACCCAACTGGGAATTAGGAATGCCAAATAAGCTCACAGCATCATGGGATATCTCCATTCAGGAAGACCATGTGGCTGAACTGAGCTTCCTGAATCAGTCAATGCCTCACTGTGAGCATGGACATGTAATTATCAGTGTGGACGAGCAACGGGAGGACTCCAGCTTGATCAGTTACCGGGAAACAGATGCTCTGCCTGATTCGCCCATCACTCTGGCCCATAGATTCTGGCTCAATGTGTCCAACTGCGAGCCTTCAAGTGGACAACTGAACCTCATGTTCCACATGCTGGTAAAGGAGTATGAAGGTAGGCATCTGGTCTTCTAATATCAATCAAAAGTCCACCTCCCCGTATCAGAATAAGTGTGATATCTTCTGAATGTATGAAATACCACATTCTTGGATTTCGGTCTGTGGTCAGGCTAGTGATGAGCAACAGATATCCTTCGAGCCCCTTCTACTACAGTAGGGCATTCAGTCCAGTTCTCAAAATCTCTATTTCCCCCAAACACCTCAAAGCACTGATATCTGAGAGTGCAGGTCAAAAGGAGGATCTCCTGTGGGACAATCTAGATTGCAACCTAGAGCTACTCAGAATAAGTCCGTCATTGAAAACGGAAATAAGGAAGCATCTCCTTGCTTTGGAGAATTCTCTACCTCACGCTCCATTCATGATGGATCAATAAATGCACTCAGGGACAGGTCAGACAGATTCACGGTTAGTGGGTAGGGCGGCGATGTAATTGGGAACAGAAGAGAAATTGGTGATGAGGCCAAGGTCAGATCAGTCACAGTTTCATTAAATTGGAGAGCAGTCTGGCAAGGCCAAAGAACGGCCATTTCTGTCTTCTGTTTTGTACATTGGCTTGGCAAAAGGAATCAGAGGATGGTAGTAAGGGTTGTTTCTGAGATCGGAGGCCCATAGCCAGCGGCGTGTCACAGGAATCTGAGCTGAGTGAAATGTAGTTAGTCATCTACATTAAGGATTTGAATGAAAGGGGGGACATCCTGAAGAAAGTGAGAACATTGTGGAGGAATTATCGACTGAGTGGAAGTCAAAAAACAGGAAGGGAGCAATCACTGTATTGAAAGTAATCTATACTCTCCTCACCACCCCCCAATAGCAATAGAGACACCAAGGAACAGATCTGGAGGTAAATTTTGGAAAGTTGGAAAAATAACACGGTTGTAGTTGGATGATTTCAACTTCCTGAATACTGATTTGCACTCCCTTAGTGCAAAAGGTTCAGGTGGGACAGAGTTCATTAGGTGTGTCCAGGAACTATTCCTGTCGCAATATGTAGACAGGCAAGCTAGAGGAAAGGCCATACTGGATCTGCTACTAAGAAATGAACCTGGTCAGGTATTGGATCTCTTAGTGGGTGAGCTTTTGAGACAGTAATCACAACTCCCTGACCTTTAATATAGCCTTGAAGATGGATAGGAGCAGGTGGTATGAGAAACTGTTGAATTTGGGGAGATGGAATTATGATGCTATCAAGCAGAAATAGGGAACAGATGTACTCAGGGAAATGCACGTTGGAAACATAGAGGCTGTTTAGCAAGTACTTGCATGCGGTTCTGGTTAGATTTGTCCCACTGAGGCAGGGAAAGGATGGTAGTGTGAAGGAACCATGGTTGAAAAGAGATTTGGAATATCTAGTCAAGAGGAAGATAGAAACTTAAGGTTCAGCAAGCAAGGAATAGACAGAGCTTTAGAGAGTTACAAGGTAGCCAGGAAGGGGCTAAGAACAGACACAGGAAAACTGGAAGGAGACAGGAGAAGGCCTTGGTGAGTAGGGTTAAGGAAAGCCCCAAGGCGTTCTACACTTCCGTGAAGAACTGGAGGATAACTAGAATGAGGGTAGGATCGGTCAGGGGTAGAAGAGGAAGCATGTGTCTGGAGTCAGAGGAGGTAGGGGGAGGTCCCTAATGAACACTTGCTTCAGTATTCATTGATCAGAGGGACCTTGATGTTTGTGAGGACAGGGTACAACCGGCTGATATTCTAGAACATGTCAATGTTAAGTAAGAGGATGTGATGGAATTTTTGATAAACTTAGGATAAGTCCTGGGCCAGGTAGGATATATCCTAGGTTATTATGGGAAGTGAGAAAAGATTGCTACACCTTTGAAGATCTTTGTGTCCTATCTGGCCACAAGTGATTAGAAGTTGGCAAATGTTATTCAGGAAGGGAAGAGGGGATAACCCTGGGAATTATAGACCATCGAGTTAAAGACAGGATTTCTGAGCATTTGGAGAAGCATAAAGTAGTCAGGTTAGGAACAGTCAGCGTGACTTTGTGAGGGGTAGGTCATACCTTACGAGTGTCATTGGATTCTTTGAGGAAGTAATGATAAAGGTACACACTGAGCAAGAGTCTAAGGCACACTAGGGTGCCCAGGAATTCTGCACAGTCCTACACTCCCTGGAGCAGAGAGGGAGCTTGTAAACCTGGAGGGAGCAAAGAATGTTGGGAATGGCCAGGGTGGCGTATCACGGGAGGGGCATGGGACAGGTGGCAGAGAAGAGGTACCAGGGTCAGGCGTTGGCGCAAATGTATACACTCAAAGATTTGAATCACCAGGCAAGGTCATTTGATTTCAAACAATTGGTGTATTGACAGGACACCAGAGGGGCATTATAGAATGTCTCTCTGATGCTTCTGTTCCCTCCCCTTCCCAGCCATGATTCCCCTCTCCCTTCCCCCTATCCACTCTCATTCCACAATAGAGATCCATATCAGAATTAGGTTTACTCACATGTCATGAAATGTGTTTTGTATTTTTATGGCAGCAGTACAGTGCAATTCATAAAATTACTACAATACTGTGCAAACATCTTGGACACCCTCACTGTATATACGTATGTGCCTAAGACTCCTGCACAGTACTGCAGAGCAGTGGATGTGGTGTATTTGGATTTTAATAAGGCACTTGATAAGGTTCCCCATGGTAGGATCATTCAGAAAATAAGGAGGCATGGGATCCAGGGAGACCTAGCTATGTAGAATCAAAATTGGCTTGCCCATTGAAAGTGGAATGTGGTTGTAGATGAAATGTATTCTGCCTGGAGACTGGCGACCCATGGTGTTCTGCAGGGATCTATTCTGGGATCTATGTTTCTATGTTTAATAATAGACTCAAACACTTTGCCAGCCACGGAGGTTAGGCTAACTGGCCTATAATTTATTTTGCCTTCCTCTCTTCTTAAAGAGTGGAGTGACATTTGCATTCTTCCATTCCCCTGGGACCATGCCAGAATCAAGTGATTCTTGAAGATAATGACCAATGCATCCGTTATCTCTTCAGCACCCTCTCTCAGGACTCTGGGATGTAGTCCATCTGGTCCAGGTTAAGACCTTGCAGTTTGCCACACTGCTGGTGTCTTCCACAGTGAAGGTTATGCAAAGTATCCATTAAGTTCATCTGCCATATCTTTGTCCCGCATTACTACCTCACCAGCATCATTTGGAGGTCTATATATGATCACCATAATTTTTCTTTTTACCTTTGCAGTTTCTTATCTCCATCTACAAAGATTCAACATCCTCTGACCCTATGTCACCTCTTACCAATAATTCCTATCTCACACCGCCACCTATGCTTCCCTGTTGTCCTTTCAATACGAAGTATACACTCTGATGTTCAGCTCCCACTGTGACCCTCTTTCAGCCACGACTCAGTGATGCCCACAACGTCAATCTCTAATTGCGCCACAAGTTTATCCACCTTATTCTGAATGCTATGCACATTTAAGTACAGCACCTTCAGCTTTGCATTCTTCGCCCTTTTGAAATTTGCCTCCGTGATACAATTCAACCCTTTGCTCGGTCAATCACTGGCTTCTCTTTCCTTACATTCATGTTACACCCATCATCTACTTGTAAACCTGCAGGATCATGCTCAACTCTATCTTACTGGTTCCCATCCCCTGCCATAGTTTAAATATTGGGGCATTTAAGAAACTCTCGGATAGGTACATAGATTAAAATACTAGTGGAAATCTCTGTGGGAGAAAATGGTTGGATTGATCTTAGAACAGATTAAAAGGTTGAAACAAATCGTGGGCTGAGGGGCCAGTATGATGCTGTAATTTTCTATGTTCTATGAAAGTGTAGGCAGCAGTAAATTTGTAGAGGACACCAGGATTGGTGGTGAAGTGGACAATGAAGAAGGTGCCTAAGGTTACAACAGGATCTAGATCAACTGGTAGATGGGGGAACAAATGGCAAATGGAATTTAACTCAGACAAGTATGAAGTGATGCAATGTGGCAGATTAAGCCAGGACAGGACATAGACAGTGAATGGTGAGGCTGCGATAGAACAGTCAGACTGAGGAGAACAGATACATAGTTCCCCACAAGTCGGAGAAAGGTAGTCAGTGTAGTGAAGAATACATTTGCTGCATTTGCCTACATCAGTTGGGATAACACCATAAGACATAGGAGCAGAATTAGGCCATTCAGCCCATTGAGTCTGCTCCGTCATTTCATCATGGCTGATCCCGGATCCCACTCAACTCCATACACCTGCCTTCTTGCCGTATCCCTTGATGCCCTGACCGATCAAGAAGCCTTAAACATACCTAGAGATTTGGCCCCCGCAGACTACCTCTGTTCTAAAAGGTCGCCCCTCAATGTGCCCTCTAGATCTGGATACCCCTACCATAGGAAAGTCCACCCTATCTAGTCCTTTCAACGCTTGGTGGGTATCAGTGAGATCCCCACATATTCGTCTAAATTCCAATGACAAATGCTCCTCATGTGTTAACCCCTTCATTCCCAGAAACATCCTCATAGACCTCCCCTGGACACTCTCTCCAATGACAACACATCCTTTCTGAGATATGAGGCCCAAAACTGTTGACAATACTCTAAGTGCGGCCTGACTAGTGTCTACGAAGCCCCAGCATTATCTCCTTGCTTTTATATTCTATTCCCCTTGAAATAAATGTGGCCTTCTTTACCACAGATTCAACCTGTAAATTAAACTTCTGGGAGTCTTGCACGAGGACTCCTAAGTCCCTCTGTACCTCTGATGTTTGAACCTTCTCCCCATTTAGATAACTATTGTTAAATAATGCATTATCATACATTTCCCAACACTGTATTCCCTCAGCCCCTTTTTTGCCCATTCTTCCATTTTGTCCAAGTCTTGCTCCAGTCGTATTCTTCCTCAGCACTACCACCCCTCCACCCATCTTCACATTATCTGCAGACTTTTCCACAAAGCCATCAATTCCATTATCCAAATCACTGACAAACAATGTGAAAAGTAGCACTCCCAATACTGACCCCTGAGGAACACCACTAGTCACTGGCAGCCGACTAGAAAAGGCCCCTTTATTCCCACTCACTGTCTTCTGGCTGTCAGAAGACAGCAGAGTATTTTAAGTCATTCTAGATGTGGTAAGCTGTGTGGGGGAGGATTCAGAGAAGGTGCTGCAGCAAAATGTCACTGGGGCTGGAAGTCCCTGGTTATAAGGAGAGATGGGATAGGCTGGGAAGGTTTTCCATGGAATGTGGGAAGTTGAGGGCTGACCTTGTATATAAAATCATGAGGGGCACAAATAAGGTGAATGGTCAAAGTCCTTTTTCCCAGGGAAACAGAGTCAAATAATAGAGGGCATAGGTTTAAAGTGAAGGGGGAAATATTTAAAAGGGGCTGAGGGGCTACTTATGTGTGGGAGGTATATGGAACAGCCAGTCAGAGGGCGAGGTGGAGGTGGAAACAATTACAATGTTTAGACTATAAGATAAAGGAGCAGCATTAGGCCATTTGGCCCATCAAGTCTGCTCCACCACTTAACCATGACTGATCCTTTTCTCTCCTCCTCAGCCCCACTACCTGACCTTTTCCCCATAACCTTTGATGCCGTGTCCAATCAAGAACCTAGCAAGCTCTGCCTTAAATACATCCAGTGACCTGGCCTCCACAGATGCCTGTGGCAACAAATTACACAAATTCACCACCCTCTGGCTAAAGGAATTTCTCTGCATTTCTGTTTTAAATGGACACCCCTCTATCCCGAGGCTGTGCCCTCTTGTCCTAGATTCTCCTACCATGAGAAATGTCCTTTCCACATCTACTCTGTCTAGGCCTTTCAACATTTGAAAGGTTTCAATGAGATCCCTTCTCATCCTACTAAGTTCCAGTGCGTACAGACCCAAAACTATCAAACATTCCTCGTATGATAAACCTTTCATTCCTGGAATCATCCTTGTGAACTTCCTCTGAACCCTCTCCAATGCCAGCACGTCTTTTCTTAGATGAGGGGCCCAAAACCGTTCACAATACTCAAAGTGAGGCCTCACCAGTGCCTTATGAAGCCTCAGCATCACATCCCTGCTCTTATATTCTAGACCACTTGAAATGAATGCTAACATGGCATTTGCCTTCCTCACCACTGACTCTCCCTACAAGTTAACCTTTAAAAGACATTTGGACAAGTTTGTGAAAAGGAGAGGTTTAGAGCAGTGGTTCACAGAGTAGGTGATATTGCACCACCCGTCTCCCACCTACCTGCGGGTGGTGGGAGTTTCTAACAGGGCGATAAAGATAAAGGCAGTGGTGGGAGCGCTTGGTAGCAAGGGACAGCTGGGGGGGCTATAGGCTCAGTTTAAGAACTGATGGCACGATCACCTCATCTCTTACTAACCGACTGTTCTCTTAGACTTCGCTCAAAGTGTGTTCTAGTTGTGACACCAATGTGACACTTCTGTATTTTGCATATCATGGGGAATCTGGACAGAAGAAATTGTGTTACATCCGGGCCCAGCCCGCATATTATTGTCTTTCACTACTGTGGTAACAGTGTTAGCTGATATGATTCCCATAATAACCACATAACCATATAACAATTACAGCACGGAAACAGGCCATCTTGGCCCTTCTAGTCCGTGCCGAACTCTTACTCTCACCTAGTCCCACCGACCTGCACTCAGTCCATAACCCTCCATTCCTTCCCTGTCCATATATATATCCAATTTAACTTTAAACAACAACATCGAACCTGCCTCAACCACTTCTGCTGGAAGCTCGTTCCACACAGCCACCACTCTGAGTAAAGAAGTTCCCCCTCATGTTACCCCTAAACTTTTGCCCTTTAACTCTCAACTCATGTCCTCTTGTTTGAATCTCCCCCACTCTCAATGGAAAAAGCCTATCCACATCAACTCTATCAATCCCCCTCATAATTTTAAATACCTCTATCAAGTCCCCCCTCAACCTTCTACGCTCCAAAGAATAAAGGCCCAACTTGTTCAACCTTTCTCTGTAACTTAGGAGATGAAACCCAGGTAACATACTAGTAAATCTTCTCTGTACTCTCTCAATTTTGTTGACATCTTTCCTATAATTCGGTGTCCAGAACTGTACACAATACTCCAAATTTGGTCTTACCAATGCCTTGTACAATTTCAACATTATATCCCAACTCCTATACTCAATGCTCTGATTTATAAAGGCCAGCATACCAAAAGCTTTCTTCACCCCCCTATCCACATGAGATTCCACCTTCAGGGAACTATGCACCATTATTCCTAGACCCCTCTGTTCTACAGCATTCTTCAATGCCCTACTATTAACCGTGTATATCCTATTTTGATTAGTCCTACCAAAATGTAGTACCTCACATTTATCAGCATTAAATTCCATCTGCCATCTTTCAGCCCACTCTTCTAACTGGCCTAAATCTCTCTGCAAGCTTTGAAAACCTACGTCATCATCCACAACTCCACCTATCTTAGTATCATCTGCATACTTACTAATCCAATTTACCACCCCATCATCTAGATCATTAATATATATGACAAACAACATTGGACCCAGTACAGATCCCTGAGGCACACCACTACACAGCGTCCTCCAATCTGACACACAGTTATCCACCACTACTCTCTGGCGTCTCCCATCCAGCCACTGCTGAATCCATTTTACTACTTTATACTTATACTTTGTACTTTATACTTTATAGTTTATTGTCACCAAACAATTTATACTAGAACGTACAATCACAGCGATATTTGATTCTGCGCTTTCCGCTCCCTGGATTACAAATATTAAAAACTAAAAATATTAAAAATAGTAAAAATTAGTCAATATTAAAAAGTTTAAATTAGAAATCATAAATAGAAAATAGAAAATAGATAAAATACCTAAATATTAAATACTTAAATATAAAATTCTTAAATATAAAATACTTAAATATTAATACCTAACAATTGAACCTTCCTAACTAACCTTCTGTGGAACCTTGTCAAAGGCCTTACTGAAGTCCATATAGACAACATCCACTGCTTTACCCTCGTCAATTTTCCTAGTAACTTATTCAAAAATTCAATAAGATTTGTCAAACATGACTTTCCATGCACAAATCCATGTTGACTGTTCCTAATCAGACCCTGTCTATCCAGATAATTATATATACCATCTCTGAGAATACTTTCCATCAATTTACCCACCACTGACGTCAAACTCACAGGCCAATAATTGCTAGGTTTACTCTTAGAACCCTTTTTAAACAATGGAACAACATGAGCAATACGCCAATCCTCCGGCACCATGCCCGTTTCTAATGACATTTGAAATATTTCTGTCAGAGCCCCTGCTATTTCCACACTAACTTCCCTCCAGGTCCTAGGGAATATCCTGTCAGGACCAGGAGACTTATCCACTTTTATATTCCTTGAAAGCTCCAGTACTTCCTCTTCTCTAATGATCATAGTTTCCATAACTACCCTACTTGTTTCCCTTACCTTACACAATTCAATATCCTTCTCCTTAGTGAATACCGAAGAAAAGAAATTGTTCAAAATTTCCCCCATCTCTTTTAGCTCCGCATATAGCCGTCCACTCTGATTCTCTAAGGGACCAATTTTATTCCTCACTATCCTTTTGCTATTAATATAGTCAAGCAATGATGGAATTCCTGTGAATTAGAGCATAGTGTTCAATGGGGCAAAGTTCAAAATCTGCCCTTTCGAATGGTCTTGTCCGTATTTCCCTAGTCAACAGCCCAACCAAGGTTTCGCTGTCCTATGTTATTTATCTTCATGTTGAAAGTCAGGTTTTGCCTGAACTATGATGACTACATAACTTTCCCCTTTATTGATCATAGCTGTTGAGGTTAGAGCAGGGAAAGTGTGGTGAAAAGGTTTGAAAGGGTCCACAGAAATTTAAGTGTTTTGAAATTTTTTTCTCTGTTTAATCCCAACAATTTTGCTTTGACACACAGATAACATGAAGGTGCTGATGATCTGTGTCGCAGCAGTGGGAGGGTTGGCTCTGGTTGCCACTTTTGTTGTGATCATGTGTTGTTTGCGAAAACGGTAGGTATCCTCACATCTTCCCCTCCCCCTTCTTCCCCTTCCTATTTCCTCACAGTTTTCCATTCCCTCTCTCCCCACCTTCAAACCTATCTTCATTCACCCTCCTCTACTTCCTAACCCCCCTCCTACCCCAAATGCCTTCCCCTCCCTGCAGACCTATCTGCTTATTCCCTCTACTTCCACCTCACTTTGTCCTCCCAAAAAGTCTTTTTCTCCTCTTCCCTCCACTCCATCTGTAGCTCTCCTCCCCTTCCCACCACTCTATTTTCCTTTCTCCTTTCATACTCCCTCTGCCCTTCCCTTCAGCTCCCTGTCTTCCCAAGTCCCTGTACTTTTTCCTGAAGGATCTTCACCTCAGTGCTATCTCCTCCATTAGGACTGGTGGAGAGATTTGTGCAGGAGGTGGTGGCAGTTCCAACACAAGAGAATACAGATGCTGGGAACAAAAAAAAAATTCAAAATCTCAGTGACTGAGCAGCATATGTTGAGGAACAGAGGTAGTCAATGTTTTGTGTTGAGACCCAGTAGTAGGATTAGGAACTAAGGCTGACAATTTTGGTCCATTGTCAAATATATCACTGATAAATCCACTGTGAATTCTTTACTCCTGAACCAACGGGTGTTGGAACTGTGAGACCCTTCTGATAGAATGGCCAGTGGAAATGCACTCAAAGAAAAGCTCGACAAGCATCTAAAAGATACACACAAAATACTGGAGGAACTCAGCAAGTCAGGCAGCTACTATGGAGGGGAGGAATCAGTTGACATTTCAGGCTGAGGTCCTTCATCAGAACTGGAAGGGCAGGGGGCTGAAGCCAGAATAAGTTGGAGGGGTGGGGAAAGGGGTGGGTGATAGATGAAGCCTGGTGAATGAGAAGGGGAGTGGCTCGGGAGAGGTGGAAGAAGTAAAGGGTTGAAGAAGAAGTAATCTGATAGAGGACAGTGGAGCCGGGAGAAAGGGAAGGAGGGAGGAGATTGGCAGGTGAGAAGAGAATGGGTGAAAGGGGAACTAGAATGGAAAAAGAAAGAAGGGGAGGACGGGGAAATTACTATGTATTAGAGAAATTGATGTTCATGCCTTCAAGTTTGAGGCTACCAGAAGGAATATGAGTCTTTGCTCATCCACCTTGAGTGTGGCCTCATCATGGAAGCAGAGAAGGCCATGAATCAACATCAGAATGGGAGTGGGAAGTCGAATTGAAATAGGTGGCCACCAGGAATTCCCGCCTTTTGTAGCAGAAGGAGCGAAGCGACCCCCCAAACAATGTCAGGTCCTACTGGTGTGGAGGAGGCCCCACCAGGAGCCCTGATTACAACAGGTGACTCTGACAGACTCTCAGGTGAAGAGCTGCTTCACCTGGAAGGGCTGTCTGGGGCCGTGGATCAGGGAGAGGGAGGAAGTGTAGGAGCACGTGTCCCACTTACAGGGAGAACTGCCAGGAGATAGATCAGTGTGAAGAGACGAGTGGCTAACAGATCCATGTAGAGATCATTCCCTGTGGGAAGCAGGAAGTGGAGAAAGAGAGCATGTGCTTTGTGGCAGAATCCCATTATAGGTGGCGGTAATTATGGAGAATGATATGCTGGATATGGAGGCTTATTGGGTGGTAACATCCCTGTAATAACGGCAGGAGGATGGAGTGAGAGCAGATGTGTGGGAAATGGAAGAGATATGAGCGAGGGAAGCATTGATGGTGGTGGAAGGGAAGCTCGTTTGTTTGGAGAAAGATGGCATCTTGGATGTCCTAGAATGGAAAGCCTCATCCTGAGAGCAATTGTGGTGGAGAAAGAGGAACTGAGAAAAGTGACAGGGTGGAAAGAGGTATCATCAAGATAGATGTGGGAAGATGATCAGTAGGATTTGGACTGCACCCAATCAGTGAGCAGCAGCACCAAAAGAACCATTAGGTTCATGGCTGAAGATTAAAAAGGCATCTCTCTTTGTGGTAGTTCTTTGGAGCTGGACTGCACCCAATCAGTGAACGGGATTCATTAGAAAGGGTGATTAATAACAAGGCGGGGAAAGCAGAGCCACTGTTGTCTGAGTTGACTAGTGTTGGAGTGGCTTTGACTTATGAGGATTGGGCGAGGTAAGTATTTGGTAAGTTTCTTCTTTCTCATTTTTCTTCTTCATTCTTCCAAGATCCCAGATAACCACAACTGCACTGGGCACACCGAGCTGCAGCTCCTCGGAGAACGTGTTAAGGAACTGGAGCTGCAGCTCGATGACCTTTGGCTCATACGTGAGACTGAGGAGGTGACAGATAGGAGCTACAGGAAGGTAGTCACCCCGAGCTTGCAGGAGGCAGGTAACTGGGTGACTGTGAGGAGAAGGAAGGAAAATAGGCAGCCAGTGCAGAGTCCTGCATGCTGTTCCCCTCAATAATAAGAATACCTCTTCCGATACTGTTTGCCTGGGTGACTTACCAGGGTCAGCTGCAGTGATCAGGTGTCTGGCACTAAGTCTGGTGCTGTGGCTCAGAAGAGATCAGAGGTGAAGATGGCTGTGGTGGTGTTAGGAGATTCCGTAGTCAAAGTAATAGACATGAGATTCTGTGAGCATGATAGAGACACCCAGACGGTATGTTGCCTCCCTGGTGCCAGGGTCAGGGTTGTCTTAAATCGGGTCTACGGCATTCTAAAGGGGACGGTGAGCTGCCAGAAGTCCTGGTGCATATTGGCACCAATGAGATAGGTAGGAATGGTGAGGAAGTCCTGAAGAGAGATTTTATGGAGCTAGGTAGAAAGCTGAGAAGCAGGACCTCCAGGATAGTGATCTCTGCATTGCTGCCTGTGCCACATGCCAGTGAAGGTAAAAACAGGATGATTTGGTAGATGAATGCATGGCTGAGGAACTGGTGCAAAACGGACAGTGCACTCGAACCTGAGGGGGACCACTCAAATGTCCACTCGATGGGCCAAATGGCCTAATTAAGCTCCTATATCTTATGGTCATGCATTATAAAAGTTATCAGTAGATAATCTGTCTCGATTAATTGAGGCAGAGAGATCGAGAAAGGGGAGAAAGGTCTCAGATATGAACCAAGTAAATATGAGGGCAGGGTGGAAGTTGGTGGTAAAGTTGATTAAATTAACAAGCTCAGCATGAGAGCAGGAAGCAGCACCTCTGCAGTCGACAGTGTAGCACAGAAAGTGTTCTGGGATCGTGTCCAGTGTAGGCTTGGAACATTGTCTGTTCCACGTAGCTGACAAGAAGTCAGACATAGCTGTGGCCCATACAGGTGTCCATGGCTCCACCTTTGGTGTGGAGTGAGTGGGAGAAGCCAGAAAAGAAATTGTTGAGGGTGAAAATCAGTTCCACCGAACAGAGGAGGATGACAGTGGATGGGAGTTCGTCAGGTCTGCTGTTCAGAAAGAAGCGGAGAACTTCAAAGCGTCACTGATGGGGTATAGAAATGTGCAAAGACTGGACATCCACAAAGAAAATGAGCAATCAAAGCCAGGGAACTTAAAGTGATTGAGCGCAGGTGAAGTGTCATGGATGTAGATGGGAAGGGACTGATCTAAGGAGGAGAAATAGAGTGGAAGCATGTTGATTGAAGGGTAGTGGGACAGGAGCAGGCAGAAACATTCAGCCTACTGGAGAGTCAGGTTTGTGGAACTTGGGTAGGAGGTAGAAATGAGCAAATCAGGGTCAGGGAATTATGAGGTTGGTGGTAGTGGATGGGAACTCTCCAGAGATGATGAGGTTGGTGATGGTGTGGGAGACAATGGCCTTATGCTCCTTTGTGAGTTCCTGTTCAAGAGAAATGTAAGAGGAGTGTCTGAGAGATGTTTCCTGGCCTCAGCAAGGTAGAGGTCAGTCTGCCAGACTACAACAGCACACTTCCTGTCTGGGATTGGATGGTGAGGTTGGGATCGGTGCAGAGAGAGTGAGTGACAGTGGGTAAGAAGGCCAAGAAGGTGAGGCATGCTGAAGGCGAGATGATTGATATCTCATCAGCAGACGAAAATACCCAGAGCAAACAGAAGGCCAGTGCGAGGTGTCCAAGAGGAGGAAGAAGGTTGAAGATGGGTAAAAGGGTCATCAGTGTGGGATGGGTATCCTTGCCAAAGAAGGAGACTTGGAGATGGAGGTGATAGAAGAAGAGACCAGCATCATGGCGGGTGCAGGACTGATTGATGTGCAGGCATGGGGGACAAAGGTTGGAGGGGCTAGTAAAGACACAGCAAGGATTAGAGCTGGGGTCAGGAGAGGGTAGAGAGTGGGAGGGCGTCAGAAAAGAGAGCAGGATTGGGATGTTCAGGTAACGTCACATGCAACAAGTGGTATATCATAGGAATGAAGGTAGGGGAGGGGTAGAGGGGAGCCTGAGTGACCTACGAATTGGGGGAGTAGTGCTGGAAGAACAGGAGCCGCAGGACCTAGCGGCAGTGAGAAAGGCAAATGAGAGAATCTACACATGCTGGAAAGCAAAGTAATGCACACAAAATGCTGGATGATCTCAGCAGGCCTGGCAGCATCTATGAAAAGGAGTAAACAAAGTTTTTGGCCAAGACCCTTCATCGGGGCTTGAGAACAGAGATTGGAAGTCAGAGTGAGGAGGTGGGGGAGGGGAGAAAGAAGCACTGGGTAGTAGATGACAGGTGAAACTGGGAGAAGGGGAAGGGGAAAGTAAACAGCTGGGAAACCAGTTGGTGAAAGGGATAAAGAGCTGGAGAAGGGAAATCTGACAGGAGAGGACAGAAGTCCATGGAAGAAAGGGAAAGGGGGAAGAGCACCAGAGAGAGATGATGGGCAGGTAAGGAAATGGGAATGGTGAAGGAGAAAGGGGGGAGGGCAGTTATCAGAAGTTAGAGAAACCGATGTGTGTGCCTTTAGATAGGAGGTTACCCAGACAGAATATAAGGTGTTGCTCCTCCAGCCTGAGGTGTGGCTTCATCGCAGCAGTAGAAGAGGCCGTGGACTAACACGCCAGAATGGGACTGAGAAGTAGAATTGAAATGGCTATCATCAGGAGCTTCTGCTTTCTCTGGCAGTCAGCGCGTAGGTGCTCGGTGAAGCAGTCTCCCAGTCTACATATACAGTGGGTGACCCCAACAGACTCACAGGTGAAGTGCCACCTCACCTGGAAGGACTGAATGGTAGTGTGGGAGTGTGTATTGCAGTGAGAAAGGCCTCAGTCTGGAGGTGGAGGCAGCCAAGGTGGGAGTCCGGAACCAGAGCTAGATATGGCAAGATCCACAGGCAGCCGAGGCTGAGGTCAGAACCAGGCCTGGAGGTGGCAGAGCCCATGGCCTGGAGATAGCCAGGGCCAAGGTCCAAGCCTGATCTTTTAGGAGCCATGATCTGGAGATAGGCAATCTTCTTATCCTTGCTGGATGTGAGGAGGAAGGAAAACCGGTGGTTGAAGGCATGGATCCAGTGGAAGATGAATGTCAGAGAGGTCGATGACAAGCAGTAGAGAATAAGGGCTGGAGATGTGGCAAAAGAAGAGACAGGGCCTTCAGGTACTACTGCATGGTGCTGAGGGAGACATGTAGGGTCCTGAGGGACAATCAGATGCATGTACTTCGGATCCTTGCTGGGTCTAAACTGAAGGCCTGGAAACAGAGCTGGAAGCTATGTGGTACAGGATGGTGGCAGAGGCAATTTCCCAGAAAGGAGACATGGCTGTGGTAGTGAGTCTTGATCGAAGAACCTATCCCTACATCTCCTCCCTCATCACCAATCATGGTCCCAAACAGTTCTTCCAGGTGAAGCAGCACTATGTGATGCTGCTAATGTGCTCACCTCTACATCAGTGAGACCTGACATAGATGAAGGACCATTTCAGTTCAGCTTCCTATTCCCATCCCAATACACGTCCTCCTCCATTGCCACAATGAGGCCACACTCAGGATGGAGGAGTAACACCTTATATAACCTCCAACCTGATGGCATGAACGTTGATTTCTCTAACTTCCAGTATTGTTAAACCAGTGTTTATTACCTGAACAGTGTTTCCCTTTTTTCTGAGTTGATTAGGTTTTTCTCCTGGATTCTATTCACATTTACTTCATCAATATCACTTCTGTGCAAGGTCAACAGTGGAGGAAAGAATCGGAAATGGCACCAGAGCTTGTTTTGCTGTGTCACACTGAGAAGTACCTAAAACCTAATATTATTTGAATTACATGCATTTTGAAAAAGAATGTAAACAATGTAATCAGAGAGCTTTCAAAACTCACTATCAGATTTGTTGGAAAGTAGGTAAATAGGAATTTTTGAGTCCATAGATCTCTCCATGCATGCCACAATGTATCTAAGGGTGTAATTTTATGCTGTCTCTCTTTGGTTTTGATCTTTCCATACTTTGATGATTATGTATTTTTTAAATCTAAGCTGTAGCTGCCCCTGAACCACAAAACATTCATGGTATTCTCCTAGTGAGAAAGACTGCATAATGTTCTGTTCTCTGGTGTTTGATACAAGAAGGTCATTTGTCGCTGGTGGAAGTGTCACCTTCAACACTGGCAGAACTGAGATATATTCCAGAAACTTGCCTCTTGTATACTGACACCTAGATGTGAATGAAGCAGTTTGCAGATATCAAGTCAACCACTAATTCATTTTACTTTGATTTGCACAGGAGAAGACAGCAAAGGCAACCTGCTGTTGGTATCTACAATCCCAGTGTGAAAACTCACAAACCCAGGCACCAGCGGAAGTTTGGCAAAACTAGGCAGGAGAATGAATCTCATATTTACGCTGTTATTGACGAAGACCGTGTTTATGCTGATTATTTTAACAACACTCAGTTTCTGTCCATTCCAGAGGTGGACGTGTATCGGCCTTTCCAAGGCCCCATGGGCAATGTCCCACCTACTCTTCCACCTCCACGTGGTACTGTGCCTAAGGGGTCCAGTCCAGAGGCTGTGCCCATGGTGTCCAACGATCTATATACATTTTCAGTAAAGAAGGCAGATGTAAAAAACAATGGGGAGGCGGTGGCTTTCCTTAGGAATGGTGAAAAGGATTCTAGCTCATAGCAAAGCATGTTTACTAGTACGTGTAACAGTCTAAATGTGTAAATAGCTGGCATCTGTTCAAACAACTCATTGCTTTTCATGGACTGATTTTACCAGTGAATACAGCAGTGGTCGGTTTCCAGGTAACATTTTTTCAGTGAGGGTTCAGCTTCCCTGCCACTGAGCCAGGAGCTCCTGAGCAGGTGTTTTCCAGAGCCTCCAGCCCAATCTCAGTCTGTAGTGCAGTGCTTTGACCATGGAATGATTGTTGGTGCCAGATAGGGTGGTTTGAGTATCTCAAAACCTGCTGATCTGCCGGGATTTTTCATCCACAGCAATTTACAGAGAATGGTGTGTAAACCTGAAAACATCTTGAGTGGCAGTTCTGTGGGCAAAAATACCTTGTTAATGAAAGAGGTCAGAGGAGAATTACCAGACTGGTTCAAGCTGACAGGAAGGTGGCAGTAACTCAAATAACCACACGTTACAAACAGTGGTGGGCAGAAGAGCATCTCTGAATGCACAACATATTGAACCTTGAAGTGGATGGGCTACAGCAGCAGAAGATCATGAACATACACTCAGTAGCTTCTTTGTTAGATACAGAAGGTATCTAATAAAATGGCCACTGAGTATACATAGGCAACTGGGGCCAAGGGGGTTTCTTGAAGAAGAGGGTGTAAGAAAGGGGTAAACTCTGTGTGCAGTCAGGGGACATGGGTTAGGTCCCAAAGTGAATACGTCTCTGTGTTCACCAAGCAGAATTAAGGGGATGATAGTGAATTCAGTGAAGAATATGTTGATGATCTGGAGAATCTCAGTATTAAGAAAGTGGAAGATGTCCTAGAAAACATAAGGGCTGATAAATCCTCAGGGCCACATGAGATTTATCTCAGAACGTTATGGAAAACAAAGTAGGAGATTGCTGGGTTCCTGGTGGATATTTCTGCATCTTTGTTATTCACAAATGAGGTACCATAAGATTGAAGGATAGTGAATGTTGTTCCTTTATTTAAGAAGAGCAATAGGGACAAGTCAGGTATCTACAGGTGGATGAACCTTATATTAGTAGTAGGAAAATTGTTTGAGGAAGTTCTAAGATACATTTTGAAAGGCAGGGGTTGATCATGGCTTTGCATATGGGGGTGGTTGTCATGTCTCAGTAATTTGGTTGTTCTTTGAGGAGATAACTAAGAAATTGATGAAGTGCAGTAATATCTATAAGGCATTTGACAAGGTGTTACATGCTAGGCTGGTCCAGAGCATAGGAAAATAGGAGAAGGAGTAGAGCTCTCAGCCCCTCAGACCTGTTCCACCATTCATTATGATCATGGTTGATCTATGCTGGACTCAACTCCCCTTCAGTACCATTTCTCCATACCTCTTGATTCCTCCATCTATCAAATCTTTATCTAACTTCACTTTAAATAAATCATGTGATCCAGCTTCCTCCACGCCCTCCGCCATCTAAGGATAGAAAATTCCAGAAATTCGCCACCCTCTCTAAGAAAAGAACTTTCTGCACATATCAACTGTAAATAGCCAGCCCTTTTTTTTAGAATATTAGAGTGTTTTTGACAACAGCAGACCACTTGGCCCAACACAGCTTGCCAAATTCCTAGTGTGTTAAAGTTTAGATTTGAGAGTCTCTAAGGTACAACTCTCAACTACACAATTAGGTAGTTTGTTCCATGTGTCCACAACTCACTGTGTAAAGAAATGCTTCCTGATGTTAGTCTGAAATCTCCCTTTAACCAGTCTCCACCTAAGGCCCCGTGTCCTCGATGACGGATTAATTTTGAAGTATCAGCTGGCATCCACCTTACTTATACCCTTAATGATTCTGAACAATTCTATCATGTCTCCTCACATTCTATGTCTACTTAGGCTAAAAAGATTTAATTCTTTCAATCTTTCTTCATAACTCGTACCCTGCAGACCTGGGATGGGTCTCGTCACCCTTCTCTGAACTCTCTCCAGTGCCTTTACCTCCCCCACACAATATGGAGATCAAAACTGTACACAGTTAGGAGGGTGGCCTTACAAGTGCATTATACAGCTTAAGGAGAACTTCTGTAGACTTGAACTTCACTGACCGCATTATATAGCCCAGCATTCTATTCGCCTTCCTCATCGCTTCTGTGCAGTGTCTAGATGTTGATAATGAAGGATCTACCAGGACACCCAAATCCTCATACAGTGCACTTTCTGACTCAAGACCTCCCATGTATATTTATATCTAATATTTCTGCTTCTTGTATGTAATATTTTTCTATGTTTCTATGTAATACTTTAACATTTACTTACATTAAATTCCATCTGTCATTTATCTGCCCACATCTGGAGTTTGTTTAGATCTAATTTTATTGATTCTGCTGTCTGAATGTCATCAGCCTGTCCCCCTAATTTTGTGTCATCAGCAAACTTTACTAGTTTATTTGTTATGTGCTTATCAAAACATTTGTGTAAATTAAAAACAGCAGCGACCCTAAAACTGATCCCTGCGGAGCCCCCATTTAACATCTTCTAGGTGTTGAAATGATCCTCTCACCATAACTTGGTGTTTACTGTTTCTCAGCTAATTCTGCACCCATTTGCACACCCTATCCTGAATTCCTACCTCCTGTAATTTGATTGTTAACCTCTCATTGGGTACCTTGTCAAAAGCCTTCCGAAAATCCAAACATCATCCACTCTATTGTTATTATAAATTTTAGTTTCCTCTTCATTGAATTCCGGCATATTAGTTAGGCATGATTTCCCCTTTACTTTCTGCTAACATGTCTGTTCTTATCAGCTGTTTTTCCATTCATTCTTTATTATTGTTTGCCTACAATACGTGCTAAGCTTACTAGTCTGTAGTTACCAAGGTCAGTGTGGTCACCCTCCTTGTATACCCGGATAATGTTAACCCATTTCCAGTCCTTAAGGATTTCACCAGTCTTCAATGACTTTTTAAAAATACATGTTAGTGGTTTGTATATATAATCACAGTCCTCTTTAAGTACCCTTGCATATATGTTGTCTTGCCCTGGAGATTTTCAGCTGAAGCAGGACCTCACTTCCTAAGATCTGCAAGTCACTTAAAACAACCTTATTTTTCTCTACACTTACTGGCATATTGCGAACATCTTTGCAGGTGAATACTTCAGCAAAATATGAGTTACAAGTATCCACTATGTCCTTCTCTGCATAATTTAATACCCTCTATTATTCCTAATACATTTAACTTCCTCCTTGACTTTTACTACTAAAGTATTGAAAAAAGTCTCTTGGGGTCAATCTTAGCATTATCAGCAATATCCTTATCAACCTGTCTTTTGGCAATCCGAATTTCCATCTTGACTATAGTGCTCATATTTTCTGTAATCCTTATATAGCTGTCTTCAATATTTTGTATGTACTGTATATCTTATTGTTCCTAAAGGCTCAACAATTTACATACACAAAATTCTATCCTAATTGTTACAGAATATCAAATCTAGACAGGCCTCCCCTCTTGTTCGTACATTAACATACCGGGTCAAAAAACAATCATTTTATATTTCAATGAACTCACTTTCCTGCAATTATGTCCCACTGTTCGTGACTGTCATTGGTGAAAGCCTCTTGACATCCACCTTGTCAAGCACCCTTAGATCTGAAGCTTAAATAAGGTTGCCTCACATTCTTCTCAGCTCCTGGGAATTGAGACCCAAACTGTTTAATCTTCCGTTATAGTACCTCAAACTAATTTGAGGAATCCTGTTTACCTTAAGCTAAATTGTACTTCCAGTATGTCATTTAACTGGAGAAGGTGCAAAATGAGTCATAAGGATGTGCCTGGACAAGAGGGATTGAGTTATAAGGAGAAGCTAAATAAACCTGGAGTGTTAGGAATAGCTCCATGGTATAATCCAGAGAGAGAGAGAGAGAGAGAGAATCTGATTGAAATTAGCAGTTGGGAGTTTGACTGGGATCCTCAAAATGTCGTAAATTCAGTCAGATTTTACAGTGTGCATTATGCTGTCGAACAGGGTTCCCCAATTAGTTTCCACAAGGGCCAAATTATGTCAAGCATGCCAAGCCAAGGGCCAAAACGTCCAGGGTTTTATTTCATTGTGCCAGTACGTTGTTTTGTGGGCAGATGTTGTTGTTGCTGCTATTACCATTATTATTATTATTATCATTAGTAGTAGTATTAGTAGTAGTACTAGTAGTATTAGTAGTAGTAGTAGTAGTAGTGGTAGTATTAGTAGTAGTAGTAGTGGTAGTATTAGTAGTAATAACTTAGGCCTGTGTTGTGGGTCACACAAGAAAAAAAATGCACTCTTGAAACAAAATAAGTCCAAAACCAACCATTTAATTATGACTCTAGCTATCACAACTGTCAGCTGTCACCTTGAGAACTCATCTGGGACTTAAAACACACACACACACACACACACCCGTTCTCTCATTTAATCTACTTGTTCTTTTTAATTAAGCTATGTAGCATTTGAAGTATGAAGTGTGGCTATAGATGAAATTATCAGTATTATTGTTATAATATTATTATACCACAATAAGATTGACAAATGGACAAAAATAAACTGGTTCATTCACCAATCAGTGAGGGAAGTGACAGCGACGAGACGAGGCAATCCTCCTGATGTCGGGCCTGTCTTCTGTTGTGGCAATAGCCAATAATGGCACCGTCCTTAATAGCTCCACAACCGTTTTCTTGGTTTTCTCATCAAGACTTAAAACTTCGCCAACCATATCAATTGCACACGTTTTAATCAACTTGACATCAGTGAATGACTTCCTAGCTTTGACAAGATTCCATGACACATGCAGTGATGCAGCTGTTACGCTCTCTGGTGCAGATGTTGACTTACAGATAGTAAAAACGGAGTGCTTATATGATATTATCATATTTGCAATCTTTTGTTTGCGTTGACCTGATTTTGCAGGGTAGTTGGCATTAAAACTGGCAGCATGCAGAGTGTTGAAGTGCTGCTTTAGATTTTCTGATTTGCAGACTGCATGGACATTGAGCATGTTGGTTTAGCATCGGCCTGGTCCGGTAAAATAAAGCAAAACCAGTCAGATTTGAACTGACAGTTTTCCTGGTCGACCTTGCGCTTTTTCGCACAGGCCATGTTGTTCTCGGTTTAGGGTCCGTGACTTACTGTTGGTAACAATTCGCTTAGATGACAGATTCGCTTTTAGATGACAGATTCGCTTCTTAGATGACAGGCGGGTAGCTGGTGCGTGCCACTGTCTAGTCGAGGACCGTAGAGAGCATGCAGTAGGTGGCGCGCTCTATGGGGGCGTAGGTCAAGTGTACGGTGTGGGATGAGCTTAAAATTAATTAGAGCAGTGCACACTTTATTTACCTTATGACAAGTGCGTTCACGTAAGTGCCAGTGGGTCGGCGCGGTCCGGACCTGGCCCGCGGTCCGCCTGTTGGGGTTGTCTGCTGTAGAATGTCACGATGTAGCCTGCCACATGCACACAGATCTGCTTGTGGCCACTGCGTGATTTGAACATAGAGCTTAGAAAAGTGTCGCAGGGCAACAGGCTCTTTAACTGAGCTAATTAAGATTCAAGACTGCTTAATATCATTTTCAGTACACAAGTGTAAAGGAGTCAAAATCCGATGAGGTACAAAAAAACCCCACAATAAGGTAAAGAACACAATAATAACGAAAACATAATAAATATAAATACATGGGATAACAAATAAAAGCATAAGATATAGTAGCAGAATTAGGCCATTTGGCCCATCGAGTCTGCTCCACCATTTCACCATGGCTGATCCAATTTTCCTCTCAGCCCCAATCCCCTAATCTCCCCCCACCCTCCCCCGTATCCCTTCATGCCCTGACCAAACAAGAATCTATCAACTTCTGCCTAAATATACATAAAGACTTGGCCTCCACAGCTGCCTGTGGTAAAGAATTCCACAGACTCACCACCCTCTGGCTAAAGAAATTCTTCCTCATCTCCATTCTAAAAGGACGCACTTCTATTTTGAGGCTGTGTCCTCTGGTCTTGGACCCTCCCGCCAAAGGAAACATCCTCTCCACATACACTCCATCAACGGCTTTCACCATTCGCTAAGTTTCAATTGGGTCACCCCTCACTCTTCTGAATTCCAGAGAATACAGGCCCGGAGCCATCAAAACCTCTTCATATGACAAGCCGTTTAATCCTGGAATCATTTTTGTGAACCTCCTTTGAAGCCTCTCCAGTTTCAGCACATCCTTTCTAAGATAAGGGGCCCAAGTGAGCCTCACCAGTGCTTTATAAAGTCTCAACATTGCATCCTTGCTTTTATGTTCTAGTCCTCTTGAAATAAATGCTAACATTACATTTGCCTTCCTCACCACAGATTCAACCTGCAAATTAACCTTTAGGGAACCCTGCACAAGGACTCCCAAATCCCTTTGTGCCTCAGATTTTTGTATTTTCTCTCCATTTAGAAAATAGTCAACCCTTTCATTGCTTTACCAAAGTGCATGACCAGACACTCCTGGACTCTGTACTTCATCTGCCACTTCTTTGCCCATTCTCCTAATCTGTGTAAGTCCTGTAGCCTCCCTATTTCCTCAAAACTACCTGCCCCTCCAACTGTCTTCGTATTGATTGCAAACTTTGCAACAAAGCCATCAATTCCATCATCCAAATCATCAATATATAACATTTTAAAAAACTGATCCCAACACAGGCCCCTGTGGAAAACCACTAGTCACCGGCAGCCAACCGGAAAAGGCTCCCTTTATCCCCACTTTACCTCCTGCCAGTCAGCCACTGCTAGAATCTTCCTGTAATACCATGGATTCATAGTTTATTAAGCAGCCTCACGCGTGGTACCTTGCCAAAGGCCTCCTGAAAATCCAAGAACACAACATTGACTGATTCTCATTTGTCTATCCTGTTTGTTATTTCCTCAAAGTATTCCAACAGATCTGACAGGCAAGATCTTCCTTTGAGGAAACCATGCTGACTATGGCCTATTTATCATCCTTAAAAATTGACTCCAACGTCTTCCCACCCACTGAGGTCAGACTAACTGGCCTTTAATTTCCTTTCTTCTGCCACTTTTCCTTCTCAAGGTGTAGAGTGACATTTCCATCTTTCCTGCCTTCTGGAACCATTCCAGAATCTAGTGATTCTTGAAAGATCATTACTAATGCCTCCACAATCTCTTCAGCCACCTCTTTCAGAACCCTGAGGTGTACACTATCTGGTCCAGGTGACCTATCTACCTTCAGACCTCTAATTTTCCCAAGAACCTTCTCTAGTAATTAAATTCAGTAATTAAATTAGTAATTAAAACTAGTAATTCTCTAGTAACCTTCTCTAGTAACTAAATTCACCATCTCTTTCCTTTACTTTCCATTCATTGTCCTTCCTTCTCGCTAGAAGATACTCTTCTGTACTCTGTACCTTTAGTCTTTAAACACACTTCACAGATCAGATGTGGGTTTTCCTATAAACCAAGGGTCCTTAACATAGTTATGAAATGGACCCCTACCATTAACCGGGGGGGGGGGTTGTGGATCTCAGGTCAAGAACCCCTTCTGTAAACAGCTATTCCCGATTAACTATCCCTTGTATCTGCAATTTGCCCTGCTCCAATTTGATAGTCATTCACAAGGTCCACACTTATCTAAAGCTATCTTAAAAGTTAACAAATTATGATCCCTATTCCCTAACTGTTCTCCACCAAAAGTTCAGACACCTGGCCAGGCTCATTACTCAACACCAGGTCCAGCTTGATCATTCCTTTTGTTGGACTATCTTCGTTATTGATTTAAGAAACCCTCCTGGATGCAAATAACAAATTTCAACCCAGTCCCAGTCCATAATGGTGAAGTTGAAGTCACCTGCTATAACCTTGTCATATTTACCTGCATATCTGTTCCTTAATGTCCCAATAGTTAATGAGGGGTCTACAGTATAATCTTATTAGAGCGTTGTCCCTTAGTTTTAAGTCCTAGCTATATAGACTCAGTGGTGAGCTCTCCATTATGTTCACTGAGTACAACTGTGTCCTAGATTAAGAGTGGAGCATCTCCCCCCTCCCCCTACCACCTCCTCTATCTTTTTTATACCATCGAAAGTCTGCAACATTAAGCATCCATTCCTTCCCCTCTATCAACCAAGTTTCTTTTGTAGATATAACATATTATTGGTAAGGATGATGAAGTTAGAGCATGGATCACTACTGACCCATGCTCAAAGTTTATCATCCTTACCCATAACTCTGTTAGCATTAAAATCACACATTTCAACCATCTGTTCTTATGCTAGGAATGACAGCAAAACCAGTCACAGTTAACCACCCTACAAAGCTATCACAGCTTTGTTTCTTCGCCTGCCTCCCAGCTCCAGTGACCTGGGTCCAGTCCTGAAATCCGGGGCTGCCTGCACACTCTTCCTGTAACTCCTGATTTCCTCCCACATTCCAAAGACAAGTTGATCATTATGTAATTGGTGTAAATCCTCAAAGTTTGGTGAATGACAAGAGAAACATAGTAATGGGCCTGAGAAAGATCAAGTTGCAGGGGTACAGGCAATAAGGCCAGGACTGATAAGATTTACTCTACTACTACTACCACGTCGACTCAGGCCTAGGGGGCCGGCGTCGGGCACTTTGGGTACTCTACGGTTGCCCAAAATGGATCCATCGGGTTGAATGACTCCTCTGTGCTGCTGTCAATGAATAACGAAGGAATCCTGAGTTACATTTTGTTATCCTCCCAGCTATTTGCAATCTTGTCCACTTGACAGGATCTCAGCCTACTATGGTAAATGACCTGTAGATCTCACACGTTTTTCTATGACCACTGAGTTTTTCAATGGGATTTCAAAGCTATTCTGAGCATTTCAAAAGTAATATTTGTGGATTGAAACTTGATTTCAGAAAATTTCAAGATAACGTATTTCATGTTTTTATTTTTTGTATCTTTATTTATGATCTTTTAGTTTTTACCTTCACATATGTGTTTCTAACAATCATTCTTTGTCATTTTGTTTTCAAAAAATAAAAATTGTGCTTTTTGTTTTGAGTTCTCTGTGAGAGTTATTTAGTAGGATTGGATGTTGGATCACTATTCCTCTCCCTCACATTCCCTGCTACTTCATCTCCATGTCTGCCTCCATCGCCTTTCCAGTTCTTACGAAGGGATTCTGACCTGAAACATCATCTCTGTTTCTCTTCCCACTAATGCTATCCAACCTTCTGAGTGTTTCCAGCACTTTGTGTTTTCTTTAAGATTTCCAGCACCTGCAGTTTTTAAAAATTTTTATTCCCTGGCCTCTGCATGGTGAATGTCTAGGCTATGGGAGGTAGTTTGTTGTGGTCAACAGTATTCATCTCAGCTTTAGCAGTGAGTTTATGCCTAAAGAATATTTCAATGCTCACTGCACCCAGCTGTATTTCCCATGTCTGAGCTACTTCAGAATCAGGATTATTATCACCGGCATGTGACGTGAAATTTGTTAACTTAGCACCACAGTTCAATGCAATACATAATCTAGCAGAGAGAGAAAAAAATAATAAACACAATAAAACAATAAATAAACAAGTAAATCAATTACGTATATTGAATAGATTTTTTTAAATGTGCAAAACCACAAATACTGTATATTAAAAAAAGTGAGGTAGTGTCCAAAGCTTCAATGTCCATTTAGGAATCGGATGGCAGAGGGGAAGAAGCTGTTCCTGAATTGCTGAGTGTGTGCCTTCAGGCTTCTGTATCTCCTACCTGATGGTAACAGTGAGAAAAGGGCATGTCCTGGGTGCTGGAGGTCCTTAATAATGGACGCTGTCTTTCTGAGACACCGCTCTCTAAAGATGTCCTGGATACTTCGTAGGCTAGTGCCCAAGTTGGAGCTGACTAGATTTACAACCTCCTGCAGCTTCTTTCGGTCCTGTGCAGTAGCCCCTCCATACCAGACAGTGATGCAGCCTGTCAGAATGCTCTCCATGGTACAACTATAGAAGATTTTGAGTGTATTTGTTGACATGCCAAATCTCTTCAAATTCCTAATAAAGTATAACAGCTGTCTTGCTTTCTTTATAACTGTATCAATATGTTGGGACCAGGTTAAATCCTCAGAGATCTTGACACCCAGGAACTTGAAACAACTCACTCTCTCCACTTCTGATCCCTCTACGAGGATTGGTATGTGTTCCTTCATCTTACCCTTCCTGAAGTCCACAACCAGCTATTTCCTCTTACTGACGTTGAGTGCCAGGTTGTTGCTGCGACACCACTCCACTAGTTGGCATATCTCACTCCTGTACGTCCTCTCATCACCACCTGAGATTCTACCAACAATGATTCTATCATTAGCAAATTTATAGATGGTATTTGAGCTATGGCTAGCCACACAGTCATGAGTATACTGATTTGTGGAAAAAGTTTTGAAAATAAATGTGGTGAATGTTAGAACAAGAAGCCAGAAACTGTTCCTATTACTCAGCCAATCAGGTAGCATTTATATAATCTTAAATGTAAGTGTGGGTGTGGTCGCATACTGTTTGAAGCAGTGTACTGACAGAGTACAAAGACACAGTTCGCTTATTCTCCTAGTTATTACTCAACACTCCACAACTTGAAGAGTCTCTTTCCCGGGGAATAAATTTCAAATAATCAGTGGCATTGCTTAAGGTGAAAGGTGTAAGTTTAAAAGGAAGCAAGCTACCAGTGATTCTGGACAATACCAGCCAAAACTGAGTCCCAAGCTAGCATCAGTTGTGGCAGGGCATAAAAGAAAGGGCTACAAAATGAATTCAGAGATAGACAGACTTCTCGATACCAGCCTTGCTGGATATTCAGCTGAACTTTATTGACAACTGTGCAGTTTGTGAACTCCCGTGCGGGAGCGGTTAATACCACTGTGAACTACCACCACGTCTCCTCTTCTTGGGAGAAAAGGGAAAACTAGGTATGTACTTCTTGTCTATAGGACAACATTGAAATTACCATCACTGAAATTGACCGACGAGGTGTGGGAGCGGATGGAGGTTCTTGAAGGGGTGTGTTCACTTCAGATTTGTGATCTTCATCAAAAGGATCAGACCACTCTATTCCTTTCTCTTACTTTCATGGATTTTGAGGGCACACAAGTGCACGCCTGTTCTGCCTGATTTAGGACCATAAAACCATAAGATATAGGAGCAGAAGTAGGCCATTCAGCCCATCGAGTCTGCGCCACCATTCAATCATGGGCTGATCCAATTCTTCCAGTCATCCCCACTCCACTGCCTTCTCCCCATACCCTTTGATGCCCTGGCTAATCAAGAGCATATCCATCTCTGCCCTAAATTCACCCAATGACTTGGCCTCCATAGCCACTCGTGGCAACAAATTCCACAGATTCACCAACCTCTGACTAAAGTAATTTCTCCGCATCTCTGTTCTAAATGAATGCCCTTCAATTCTGAGGTCGTGCCCTCTTGCCCTAGACTCCTCTATCATGGGAGATAACTTTGCCATATCTGATCTGTTCAGGGCTTTTAACATTCGGAATGTTTCAATGAGATCCCCCCTCATTCTCCTGAACTCCAGGGAATACAGCCCAAGAGCTGCCAGACGTTCCTCATACGGTAACCCTTTCATTCCTGGAATTATTCTTGTCAATCTTTTCTGAACCCTCTCCAATGTCAGTATATGCTTTCTAAAATAAGGAGCCCAAACTTGCACGCAATACTCCAAGTGTGGTCTCACGAGTGTCTTTCGAGCTTCAACATCACATCCCTGCTCTTTCATTCTATACCACTAGAAATGAAATCACCTTCTTCACCACCGACTCAACCTGGAGGTGAACCTTTAGGATATCCTGCACAAGGACTCCCAAGTCCCTTTGCATCTCTGCATTTTGAATTCTCTCCCCATTTAACTTATAGTCTGCCCATTTATTTCTTTTACCAAAGTGTATGACCTTACACTTTCCGACACTGTATTTCATTTACCACTTCTCTGTGCATTCCCCTAAACAATCTATGTCTCTCTGCAGGCTCTCTGTTTCCTCAACACTACCCGCTCTTCCACCTATCTTTGTATCATTGGCAAATTTAGCCACAAATCCATTCATCCCATAGTCCAAATCATTGATATACATTGTAAAAAGCAGTGGTCCCAACACCGACCCTTGTGGAACCCCACTGGTAACCAGCAGCCAGCCAGAATAGGATCCCTTTATTTCCACTCTTGGTTTTCTGCCGATCAGCCAATGCTCCACCCATGCTAGTAACTTCTCTGTAATTCCATGGGCTCTTATCTTGCTAGCAGCCTCATGTGTGGCAACTCGTCAAAGGCCTTCTGAAAATCCAAGCACACCCCATCTACTGCATCTCCTTTGTTTACTCTGCTTGTAATTTCCTCAAAAAATTGCAGTAGGTTAGTCAGGCAAGATTTTCCTTTCAGGAAACCATGCTGGCTTTGGCCTATCTTGTCATGTGCCTCCAGGTACTCCGTAATCTCATCCCAGACAATTGATTCCAACAAATTCCCAACCACTGATGTCAGGCTAACAGGTTTGTAGTTTCCTTTCTGCTGCCTCCCGGTAACATTTGCAGTTTTCCAGTCATTTGGTACAATGCCAGAATCTATCAATTCTTGAAAGATCATTGTTAATGCCTCCACAATCTCTCCAGCTACTTCCTTCAGAACCCGAGGGTGCATTCCATCAGGTCCACGAGAGTTATCCACCCTCAGACCATTAAGCTTCCTGAGCACCTTCTCAGTCGTAATTTTCACTGCACATACTTCACTTCCCTGACACACTTGAATGTCCGATATACTGCAGATGTCTTCCACTGTGAAGACTGATGCAAAATACGCATTCAGTTCCTCTGCCATCTCTGAATCTCTCATTACAGTATCTCCAGCGTCATTTTGTATCGGTCCTATATCTACCCACAACTCTCTTTTACACTTTATATACTTAAAAAAGCTTTTAGTATTTTCTTTGATATTAGTCGCCAGCTTCCTTTCATAATTCATCTTTTCCTTCCTAATGACCTTCTTAGTTTCCTTCTGCAAGTTTTTAAAAGCTTCCCAATCCTACTAGCTTTGGCGTCATTGTAAGCCCTCCCTTTTGCTTTTACTTTGGCTCTGACTTGTCTTTTCAGCCACAGTAGTGTCCTTCCATTAAATCTTTCTTCTTAGTTGGAATATATCTGTCTTGCACTTCCCTCATTTGTGGCCGGTATCAAGTAGGAATTTAGTGCCTATCAAGTAGCAGCTGAGGTGTTCACAAACCTACATGAGAGCCAGTGTCTACTTTTTGATTTGGGCATTACGCTGTTCAGTAGGAATCAGTGCTCTTGATGCATATTCCACTGCAGTATTGCATGAGCATTCCCCCCAAGCCAAAGGAGGAGAAGTCTACTGAGACCTTGGTGCTTTGTGCAGATCAAAGGACCCCAATGTTGGTGGAGAGATAAGCTCTGCTTTCAAAATGACTTCTGCTGTGGTGCATCCCAGGTGTAGTTGTTCCTCTGAGAGAGGCCACATAGTGGATTTACTTTCTCTACCAAATCTGGAATGAACTTTCCTAGCTGCTTCACCATGCCAAGGAAACTGTGGATTCTTCAACACATCTGTAGGTTTTTCCATGTACCGAACTCCTGCCAGTTTATCTGAATCTGGTTGCACTCCCTCTAAGGACAGTTGGTGGCCCAAGAACTTCTCCTTCAACTTTACAAATTTAAATTTCTTAGTGTTCAAGGTGGTTCTAGCCTGTTTCAGTTTCTCCAAGGCAACTTCTATTCTTTGGTCATGTTCCTCACTTGAGTCTCTGAAGATGAATATATTGTCCATGTGGCAGACTACTCCTTCCAGTCCCTCCAAAATTTGGTTCATCGTCTGAGTGAGTTCAAGGCTGATGAGATGCCAAAAGGGAGTCTCTTGAAGGTGTAGCCCCCCTGGCCACCCTCAGGGTTGCTCAGCTCGCTGTCGTCTAGGGAAACAGTCCTCGTCCCCGGCAAACTGGGTAATTAGTTTGTGTGGATGCTGTGTGATGTACCCCACCCCGCCCAAATAACAGACAATACACCAGATACGATTAAATGATTTACAGTTTATAGATATTACTGGAACGATATAATTAATAGAGAATAAAATATAAAAGGAACATAAAAGGCGCCACACTTATCAAAGTTCAATCTCTTCGTGCACAAACAGTTGGAGCTCAGGACCCTTCTTCTTCACCCTGCGACCCCTCAGACCACCTCGACCGGCCGCCTGGGACCAATAACGGTGGTCGACCAGACGCTCCACACAAGTCCGTCTCCGTCTCTCCTCCTCGCTGAACGCCCCACTCGGGGTCTGACTCCATTAGCAGACTCACAGCACCTGGTCCATCCTCTGTCTCTCTCTCCTGCCTTCTCCCCAAAAACCCCCATTCCCAGTCATATGTGACAGCATTATCACCCGAAAAAACGATAACATGAACACCCATTGGCTAATAGCACCCTGCTGTCTGTATTAACCCAGGCAAATGTCTAGATAGAGACTCACTCAGCATTTAACATAACAAAGAAGCCATTTTAATTAGCCTACACAGTAACGTAAAAGACGAAACCTCCTTACAAAGGCATAGTGTCCGTATGGTGTGATAAAGGTTGTGAGCTTCTGTAATTCAGGAGCTAACGAATCTGCCAGAACCTTTGAGTTTGCATCTAGTTTGGTGAAGAACTTTGCTCCACGCAGCGTACCCAATGTGTGTCACAACCACAGATTCGGCAGTGCAGTAGATACGGCATTTGCACTTGTGAATTTGCACGTGCCAGCTAATTGTTATTTAATCGTGAGAGTATTTAACTCCATACTTGTCATCATAGTGTTCATCGAGACTTGGACAGAGCACAGCAATGCTTTGCTTTGGTTTTGCATTGGCCTTGCCTGAGAAATTGGACTGTGGCGTCAACTGACTCTGAAGATTTGTGGTATTCGTTTAATAATTAGATGTTCTTTTCAGCTGCAGTGTAGGTTTCATTTCCCGTTTGAGAGTTTTAGTTAACAGCCCTGTTTGGCCTAGTGTTTATTGTTTTATTTTCTCTTGAACACTGTTCGCGTTAAGGTTTTGTGAACTATCGACCTGCTTCAGTGTCTCTCACTCCACACTTGGGCCATATCCGAACCGCGTTGACAATGTGTGCTTAACAGAAATCAGAATAAACTTCTCCCACCACACTGCATTATTTAATTTTGTTAGATCTACACAGATCCTCACTGTGTCACTGGGCTTGTGAACAGGAACAATGCCCACACACCTGTCAGTAGGTTCATTCACCCTAGTTATCATGTCAAGAACCTCCACTCTCTCGTTCAGCTTTGACTTTGTTCATCAATGGGACTGATATACACCTCACTGTGGTCAGAGTAGGGCATTACTGCTGGCCTCAGTTGGATAAGGTACTCTTCTTTCAACACCCCCAGGCCTGTGAACAACTCTGGGTACTTCTCCTGCCGCTGAAGACCATAATAGGTGCAGAACGAGGCCATTCAGCCCATCGAGTCTGTCTGCCATTCCATCATGGCTGATCCTGGATCCCACTCACCTGCCTTCTCACCATATCATTTGATGCCCAGACCGATCAGGAAATGATCCACTTCTGCCTTAAATATACCCAGAGACTTGGCCTCCACTGCAGTCTGTGGCAGAACATTCCACAGATTCATTACTCTCTGGCTAAAAAGAATTCCTCCTTGCCTCTGTTCTAAAAGATAGCCCCTCAATTTAAAGGCTGTGCCCTCTAGTTCTGGACATCCCCACCACTGAAGAATGGCTTTGTGGCAAAGCCTTCCACTGCGTTGTGTGGCACTTCCATCATGTGAAATGTTTGACTTTGAATAGATCTAGCAGCCCAAGACTGAGGCATTGTGGGCCATCAGCGGCAGCAGAATTGTACTGAACTACAATCTGTAACCTCATGGCCTGGAATATCCCTCACTCTAACATTACCAGCAGGCCAGGGGATCAACCCTGGTTCAACGGAGAGTGCAGGAGGGCATGTCGAGAACAACACCGGGCATACCTCAATATGAGGCGTCACCCTGGTGAAGCCACTCGCATTGCCAAAGTAACAGACAGAGCCAAGTGATCCCACAACCAACGGATCAGATCTAAGCTCCGTAGTCCTGCCACATCCAGCCATGAATGGTGGTGGACAATCCAACAGCTCACTGGAGGAGGAGGCTCCACAAACATCCCCATCCTCGATAATAGAGGAGCCCAGCACCCCTGTGAACAAGGTAAGGCTGAGGCATTTGCAGCAATCTCCTGTCGGAAGTGTCGAGTACATGATCCAGTTTGGCCTCCTCAGAAGTCCCCAGCATCCCAGATGTCAGTAGCAGACAATCCGATTCACTCCACGTGATATCAAAAACGACTGAAAGCACTGGACACTATGAAGGCTATGGGCCCAGACAAAATCCCGGCAATAGTCCTGAAGACTTGTGCTCCAGAACTTGCTGTGCCACTAGCCAAGCTGTTCCAGTACAGTTACAACACCGGCATCTACCCGGCAATGTGGAAAATTGCCCAGGTATGTCCTGTACACAAGAAACAGGACAAGTCCAACCCAGCCAATTACTGCCCTGTCAGCCTACTCTCAATCATCAGCAAAGCAATGGAAGGGGTCAGCAACAGTGCTATCATGCAGCACCTACTCGGCAATAACCTGATTACGGACGCTCAGATTGGGTTACGTCAAGGCCTCTCAGCTCCTGACCTCATCACCTCCTTAGTCCAAACATGATCCAAAGAGCTAAATACCAGAGGAGAGGTGACAGTGATAGTCATTGACATCAAGGCAGCATTTGACTGAGTATGACGTCAAGGTGCCCTAACTAAAATGGAGTCAATGGGAATTAGGGGAAAACCCTCTCCTGACACAAAGGAAGATGGTTGTGGTGGTTGGAGGTCAATCATCTCATCCTCAGGACATCACTGCAGGAGTTCATCAGGGAAGTGTCCTCGGACCAACCATCTTCAGCTGCTTCATCAATGACCTTCCTTCTTCATAAGGTCAGAAGTGGGGATGTTCACAGATGACGGCACGATGTTCTGCACCATTCGTGACTGCTCAGATAGTGAGGCAGTTCATACCCAAGTGCAGCTGGACCTGGACAATGTCCAGACTTGGGCTGACAAGTGGCAAGTAACATTCGAGCCACGCAAGTGCCAGGCAATGACCATCTCCAATAAGAGAGGCTGTAACCAATGTCCCTTAACATTCAGTGACATCACCATCACTGAATCCCCTGCTATCAACATCCTGGGGGTTACCATTGACGGGAAACTGAACGGGCCTAGCCATATGAACACAGTGGCTACCAGAGCAGCTCAAAGGCTAGGAATTCTGTCCTGACTCCCCAAAGCCAGTCCACCATCTACAAGGCTCAGGTCAGGGGCATAATAATATATTTGGACTTTCAGAATACCTTTGACAAGGTGCCACACAGGCTGCTTATCAAGTTACTGGCATGGTTATAGCATTGGCTGATAGGTAGGAGTCAGCGAGTGGGAATAAAAGGATCCTTTTCTGGTTGGCTGCCAGTAACTAGTGGTGTTCTGCAGGGTCGGTGTTGGGACCACATTGTTATGCTGTGTATCAATGATTTAGATGATAGAATGGATAGCTTTGTTGCCAAGTTTTCAGATGATACAAAGATTAGTGGTGGGGGGGCAGGTAGTGTTGAGGAAACAGGTAGTCTGCAGAATGACTTAGACAGATTAGGAGCATAGGCAAGAAAGTCACAAATTAAATACAGTGTTGGAAAATGCGTTTCTTAATTATTTGGACTACAAAAGTATTCTTTCCTCTCCATGAAAGTTTGACTAAATTCTCTGCAGTGTCTGTGTCTCTGTGCACTTCTCCAGGCTAGTGACCCACAGTTTATGACAATATATCCACTTTTGGGTGTAGTTTGAAGGAGTTTGTAGTTTGTAGCAACTCCAGCCACTTGGCAGCTCAGTCACATCGTGCATACAGTTAGTAAGTAGTATTGGCAGTATAGGTCAATAAGACTCTGGATATTTTCATAGATATATATGAGCAAGAACAGTTCAACTGTAAATTCTTTCTTGTTGGAGATTTCACTTAGTCTGTAGCACCAGTTCATTGATGATCAGCCACTTTTGGCACCATATTGTGTTCGATAATGAGGAAACAAAGTGGATGAGCTTAGAGCATGGATCAGTAATTAGAGCTATGATGTTGTGACCATTACAGAGACTTGGATGGTGCAGGGACAGGAATGGTTACTTCAAGTGCCGGGTTTTAGATGTTTCAGAAAGGACAAGGAGGGAGACAAAAGAGGTGGGGGTGTGGCACTGTTGATCAGAGATAGTGTCACGGCTGCAGAAAAGGAGGACGTCATGGAGGGATTGTCTATGGAGTCTCTGTGGGTGAAGTTAGAAATAGGAAGGGGTCAATAATTCTACTGGGTGTTTTTTATAGACCACCCAGTAGTAACAGGGACATTGAGGAGTAGATAGGGAGACAGATACTGGAAAGGTGTAATAATAACAGTGCTTAAGGAAGTAACCCAAGAAATAGTGGATGCATTAGTGATAATTTTTCAAAACTCGTTAGATTCTGGACTAGTTCCTGAGGATTGGAGGATGGCTAATGTAACTCCACTTTTTAAAAAAGGAGGGAGAGAGAAACCGGGGAATTATAGAGCGGTTAGCCTAACGTCGGTGGTGGGGAAACTGCTGGAGTCAGTTATCAAGGATGTGATAACAGCACACTTGGAAAGCGGTGAAATCATCGGACAAAGTCAGCATGGATTTGTGAAAGGAAAATCATGTCTGACGAATCTCATAGAATTTTTTGAGCATGTAACTAGTAGAGTGGATAGGGGAGAACCAGTGGATGTGGTATATTTGGATTTTCAAAAGGCTTTTGACAAGGTCCCACACAGGAGATTAGTGTGCAAACTTAAAGCACACGGTATTGGGGGTAAGGTATTGGTGTGGGTGGAGAATTGGTTAGCAGACAGGAAGCAAAGAGTGGGAATAAACGGGACCTTTTCAGAATGGCAGGCGGTGACTAGTGGGGTACCGCAAGGCTCAGTGCTGGGACCCCAGTTGTTTACAATATATATTAATGACTTGGATGAGGGAATTAAATGCAGCATCTCCAAGTTTGCGGATGACACGAAGCTGGGTGGCAGTGTTAGCAGTGAGGAGGATGCTAAGAGGATGCAGGGTGACTTGAATAGGTTGGGTGAGTGGGCAGACTCATGGCAGATGCAATTTAATGTGGATAAATGTGAAGTTATCCACTTTGGTGGCAAAAATAGGAAAACAGATTATTATCTGAATGGTGGCCGATTAGGAAAAGGGGAGGTGCAACGAGACCTGGGTGTCATTATACACCAGTCATTGAAAGTGGGCATGCAGGTACAGCAGGCAGTGAAAAAGGCGAATGGTATGCTGGCATTTATAGCAAGAGGATTCGAGTACAGGAGCAAGGAGGTACTACTGCAGTTGTACAAGGCCTTGGTGAGACCACACCTGGAGTATTGTGTGCAGTTTTGGTCCCCTAATCTGAGGAAAGACATCCTTGCCATAGAGGGAGTACAAAGAAGGTTCACCAGATTGATTCCTGGGATGGCAGGACTTTCATATGAAGAAAGACTGGATGAACTGGGCTTGTACTCGTTGGAATTTAGAAGATTGAAGGGGGATCTGATTGAAACGTATAAGATCCTAAAGGGATTGGACAGGCTAGATGCAGGAAGATTGTTCCCGATGTTGGGGAAGTCCAGAACGAGGGGTCACAGTTTGAGGATAGAGGGGAAGCCTTTTAGGACCGAGATTAGGAAAAACTTCTTCACACAGAGAGTGGTGAATCTGTGGAATTCTCTGCCACAGGAAACAGTTGAGGCCAGTTCATTGGCTATATTTAAGAGGGAGTTAGATATGGCCCTTGTGGCTACGGGGGTCAGGGGGTATGGAGGGAAGGCTGGGGCGGGGTTCTGAGTTGGATGATCAGCCATGATCATAATAAATGGCAGTGCAGGCTCGAAGGGCCGAATGGCCTACTCCTGCACCTATTTTCTATGTTTCTATGTTTCTAAGTTTCTATAACAGGGTTGTCGTGTTGGGAGATTTTAATTTCCCAAATATTGATTGGCATCTCCCTAGAGTGAGGGGTTTAGATGGGGTGGAGTGTGTTAGGTGTATTCAGGAAGGTTTCTTGACACAATATGTGGATAAGCCTACAGGAGGAGAGGCTGTACTTGATCTGATATTGGGAAATGAACCTGATTAGGTGTCAGGTCTGTCAGTGGGAGAGATTTTGGAGATAGTGATCACAATTCTATCTCCTTTACCATATCATTGGAGAAGGATAGGAACAGACAGTTAGGAAGGTGTTTAATTGGAGTAAGGGGAAATATGAAGCTGTCAGGCAGGAACTTGGAAGCATAAATTGGGAACAGATGTACTCAGGGAAATGGACGGCAGAAATGTGACAAACGTTCAGGGGATATTTGCGTGACGTTCTGCATAGGTACATTCCAATGAGACAGGGAAAGGATGGTAGGGTACAAGAACTGTGGTGTACAAAGGCCGTTGAAAAGCTAGTCAAGAAGAAAAGTAAAGCTTACGAAAGGTTCAAAAAACTAAGTAATGATAAAGATCTAGAAGATTATAAGGCTAACAGGAAGGAGCTTAATAATGAAATTAAGAGAAACAGAAGGGGCCATGAGAAGGCCTTGGTGGACAGGATTAAGGAAAACCCCAAGGCATTCGACAAGTATGTGAAGAGCAAGAGGATAAGACATGAAAGAATAGGACCAATCAAGTGTCACAGTGGAAAAGTGTGTATGGAACTGGAGGAGATAACAGAGATACTTAATGAATACTTTGCTTCAGTATTCACTACGGAAAAGGATTTCGGCAATTGTAGGGATGACTTACAGTGGATTGAAAAGCTTGAGAATACAGACATTAAGAAAGAGCATGTGCTGGAGCTTTTGCAAAGCATCAGGTTGGATAAGTCACCGGGACCGGATGAGATGTACCCCAGACTACTGTGGGAGGTGAGGGAGGAGATTGCTGAGCCTCTGGCAATGACCTTTGCATCATCAATGGGGACAGGAGAGGTTCCGGAGGATTGGAGGGTGGCAAATATTGTTTCCTTATTCAAGAAAGGGAGTAGAGATAGCCCAGGAAATTATAGAGCAGTGAGTTTTGCTTCAGTGGCTGGTAAGTTGATGGAGAAGACCCTGAGAGGCAGGATTTATGAACATTTGGAGAGGCATAATATGATTAGGAATAGTCAGCATGGCTTTGTCAAAGGCAGGTCGTGCCTTATAAGCCTGATTAAATTTTTTGGGGATGTGACTAAACACATTGATGAAGGTGGAGCAGTAGATGTAGTGTATATGGATTTCAGCAAGGCATTTGACAAGGTGCCCCATGCAAGGCTTACTGAGAAAGTAAGGAGGCATGGGATCTGACTTGCCCACAGAAGGCAAAGGGTGGTTGTAGACAGGTCATATTCTGCATGGAGGTCAGTGACCAGTGGTGTGCCTCAGGGATCTGTTCTGGGGCCCCTTGTCTTTGTGATATTTATAAATGACCTGGATGAAGAAGTGGAGGGATGGGTTAGTAAATTTGCTGATGACACAAAGGTTGGGGGTGTTGTGGATAGTGTGGAGGGTTAGGGTTAGGGTTCAACCTAGATAAGTATGAGGTGGTTCATTTTGGTAGCTCAACTATGAGGACAGAATATAATATTAATGGCAAGACTCTTGTCAGTGTGGAGGATCAGAGGGATAACACGAGGAAATCTGCAGAAGCTGGAAATTCAAGCAACACACACAAAACGCTGGTGAACGCAGCAGGCCAGGCGGCATCCATAGGAAGAAACACAGTCAATGTTTTAGGCCGAGACCCTTCGTCAGGACTAACTGAAAGAAGAGATAGTTAGAGATTAGAAAGTGGGAGGGGGAGGGAGAGATCTGAAATGATAGGAGAAGACAGGAGAGGGAGGGATGGAGCCAAGAGCTGGACAGTTGATTGGCAAAAGGGATACAAGGCTGGAGAAGGGAGAGGATCATGGGACGGGAGGCTGAGGGAGAAAGAAAGAGGGAGGGGAGCACCAGAGGAAGATGGAGAGCAGGCAAGGATCAGAGGGATCTTGGGATCCGTGTCCATAGGATACTCAAAGCTGCTGTGCAGGTTGACTCTGTGGTTAAGAAGGCATACAATGCATTGGCCTTCCTCACCCATGGAATTGAGTTTAAGAGCCAAGAGGTAATGTCGCAGCTACATAGGACCCTGGTCAGACCCCACTTGGAGTACTGTGCTCAGTTCTGGTTACCTCACTACAGGAAGGATGTGGAAACCATAGAAAGGGTGCAGAGGAGATTTACAAGGATGTTGCCTGGATTGGGGAGCATGCCTTACGAGAATAGGTTGAGTGAACTCGGCCTTTTCTCTTTGAGCGACGAACGATGAAAGATAACCTCATAGAGGTGTACAAGATAGTGAGAGGCATTGATCGTGTGGCTAGTCAGAGATTTTTTCCCAGGGCTGAAATGGCTAGCACGAGAGGGCACAGTTTTAAGGTGCTTGGAAGTAGGTACAGAGGAGATGTCAGGGGTAAGTTTTTTACGCAGAGAGTGGTGAGTGTGTGTGATGGGTTGCTGGCGGCGTTGGTGGAGGCAGAAACAATAGGGTCTTTTACGAGACTCCTGAATGGATACATGGAGCTTAGAAAAGTAGAGGGCAATGGGTAAGCCGAGGTAGTTCTAAGGTAAGGACATGTTCAGCACAGATTTTTGGGCCGAAGGGCCGGCATTGTGTTGTAGGTTTTGTATGTATCTATGTTTCTATATGGGCAGAGATGGGGAGATGTGACGTCAGCAGGGACAGAGATGGGGAGATGTGACGTCAGCAGGGACAGAGATGAGGGAGATGTGACATCAGCACAGACAGAGATGAGGGAGATATGACTTCAGCAGGGACAGAGATGACGGAGATGTGACGTCAGCAGGGACAGAGATGGGGAGATGTGACGTAAGCAGGGACAGAGATGGGGAGATGTGACGTCAGCAGTGACAGAGATGGGGAGATGTGACGTAAGCAGGGACAGAGATGGGGAGATGTGACGTCAGCACAGACAGAGATGAGGGAGATGTGACGTCAGCAGAGACAGAGATGGGGAGATGTGATGTCAGCACAGACAGAGATGGGGAGATGTGACATCAGCAGGGGCAGAGATGGGAAGATGTGACATCAGCACAGACAGAGATGGGGAGATGTGATCTCAGCACAGACAGAGATGAGGGAGATGTGACGTCAGCAAGGACAGAGATGAGGGAGATGTGATGTCAGCAGGGACAGAGATGACGGAGATGTGACGGAGATGTGACGTCAGCACAGACAGAGATGAGGGAGATATGACGTCAGCAGAGACAGAGATGGGGAGACGTGACGTAAGCAGGGACAGAGATGGGGAGATGTGACGTCAGCAGGGTGAGAGATGGGGAGATGTGACGTCAGCAGAGACAGAGATGGGGAGATGTGACGTAAGCAGAGACAGAGATGGGGAGATGTGACGTCAGCACAGACAGAGATGAGGATCTTTGACGTCAGCAGGGTTCAGAGATGGGGAGATGTGACATCAGCACAGACAGAGGTGGGGACATGTGACGTCAGCAGAGGCAGAGATGGGGAGATGTGATGTCAGCAGAGACAGAGATGGGGAGATGTGACGTCAGCACAGACAGAGATGGGGAGATGTGACATCAGCAGAGACAGAGATGGGGAGATGTGACGTCAGCAGGGACAGAGATGGGGAGATGTGATGTCAGCACAGACAGAGGTGGGGAGATGTGACATCAGCAGAGACAGAGATGAGGGAGATGTGACATCAGCAGAGACAGAGATGGGGAGATGTGACGTCAGCAGGGACAGAGATGGGGAGATGTGATGTCAGCACAGACAGAGATGGGGAGATGTGACATCAGCAGAGACAGAGATGGGGAGATGTGAGTCAGCAGGGACAGAGATGGGGAGATGTGACGTAAGCAGGGACAGAGATGGGGAGATGTGACGTCAGCACAGACAGAGATGAGGGAGATGTGACGTCAGCAGAGACAGAGATGGGGAGATGTGATGTCAGCACAGACAGAGATGGGGAGATGTGACATCAGCAGGGGCAGAGATGGGAAGATGTGACATCAGCACAGACAGAGATGGGGAGATGTGATCTCAGCACAGGCAGAGATGAGGGAGATGTGACGTCAGCAAGGACAGAGATGAGGGAGATGTGATGTCAGCAGGGACAGAGATGACGGAGATGTGACGGAGATGTGACGTCAGCACAGACAGAGATGAGGGAGATATGACGTCAGCAGAGACAGAGATGGGGAGACGTGAGTAAGCAGGGACAGAGATGGGGAGATGTGAGGTCAGCAGGATGAGAGATGGGGAGATGTGACGTCAGCAGAGACAGAGATGGGGAGATGTGAGTCAGCAGGGACAGAGATGGGGAGATGTGACGTAAGCAGGGACAGAGATGGGGAGATGTGACATCAGCAGAGACAGAGATGGGGAGATATGACTTCAGCAGGGACAGAGATGGGGAGATGTGACGTCAGCACAGACAGAGATGAGGGAGATCTGACGTCAGCACAGACAGAGATGAGGGAGATGTGACGTCAGCACAGACAGAGATGGGGAGATGTGACATAAGCAGGGACAGAGATGGGGAGATGTGACGTAAGCAGGGACAGAGATGGGGAGATGTGACGTCAGCACAGACAGATGTGGGGAGATGTGACGTCAGCAGGGACAGAGATGGGGAGATCTGACGTCAGCACAGACAGAGATGAGGGAGATCTGACGTCAGCACAGACAGAGATGAGGGAGATGTGATGTCAGCAGAGATAGAGATGGGGAGATGTGACATCAGCAGAGACAGAGATGAGGGAGATGTGATGTCAGCAGGGACAGAGATGGGGAGATGTGACGTCAGCAGTGACAGAGATGGGGAGATGTGACGTAAGCAGGGACAGAGATGGGGAGATGTGATGTCAGCACAGACAGAGATGAGGGAGATGTGACGTCAGCAGAGACAGAGATGAGGGAGATGTGACGTCAGCAGGGACAGAGATGGGGAGACGTGACGTAAGCAGGGACAGAGATGGGGAGATGTGACGTCAGCAGAGACAGAGATGGGGAGATGTGATGTCAGCACAGACAGAGATGGGGAGACGTGACGTAAGCAGGGACAGAGATGGGAAGATGTGACATCAGCACAGACAGAGATGGGGAGATGTGATGTCAGCACAGACAGAGATGAGGGAGATGTGATGTCAGCAAGGACAGAGATGAGGGAGATGTGATGTCAGCAGGGACAGAGATGACGGAGATGTGACGTCAGCAGGGACAGAGATGGGGAGATGTGACGTCAGCAGGGACAGAGATGGGGAGATGTGACATCAGCAGAGACAGAGATGGGGAGATGTGACGTAAGCAGGGACAGAGATGAGGGAGATGTGACGTCAGCAGAGACAGAGATGAGGGAGATGTGACGTAAGCAGGGACAGAGATGGGGAGATGTGACGTCAGCACAGACAGAGATGAGGATCTTTGACATCAGCAGGGTTCCGAGATGGGGAGATGTGACATCAGCAGAGACAGAGATGGGGAGATGTGATGTCAGCAGGGACAGAGATGAGGGAGATGTGATGTCAGCAGGGACAGAGATGGGGACTTTGACGTCAGCAGGGTCAGAGATGGGGAGATGTGACATCAGAACAGACAGAGATGAGGGAGACGTGACGTAAGCAGCGACAGATGAGGGAGATGTGATGTAAGCGGGGACAGAGATGGGGAGATGTGACATCAGCACAGACAGATGTGGGGAGATGTGATGTCAGCAGAGACAGAAATGAGGAGATGTGATGTCAGCACAGACCTAGATGAGAGAGACGTGACGTAAGCAGGGACAGAGATGGGGAGATATAACATCAGCAGAGACAGAAATGAGGAGATGTGACGTAAGCAGGGACAGAGATGGGGAGATGTGATATCAGCACAGACAGAGGTGGGGAGATGTGACGTAAGCACGAACAGAGGTGGGGAGATGTGACGTAAGCAGCAACATTGACGGGAGAGTTCCAGCAACAGCAGATATGGGGAGTGGAGCCAACAACAGGGACTGAGATAGGGACAGGAGCCAGCAACTGTGACAGAATTGGGGAGAGGAGCCTGCGACAGGGACAGAGTTGGAGGATGTGACGTCAGCAGGGTCAGAGATGGGAGAGTGCCAGCAACGGGTGGATATGGGGAGAGGAGCCAACACCAGGGACTGAGATCGGATGAGGAGCCAGTGACAAGGATAGAGATGGGGAGAAGAGCCAGTAACAGGGACAGAGATGGGGAGTGGAGCCAGCAGCAGCTACAGAGGTGACAAGTTGCTCTAGCTGCAGGAACAGAGACAGGAAGAGTAGACAGCAATGGAGACAGAGATGGGAAGAGGAGCCAGCAACAGGGACAGAGGTGAGGAGCACAACCTACAACAGGGTCCGAAAAGGAGAGGGGAGCTGGCAACAGGGACCGAGATGGGAAACATGCCGTCAGCAGAGACAGGGATGGGGAAATGTTACTGCAGCAGGGACGGAGAAGGGGACCGATGTCAGCAACAGTGGCAGGGAACTGGAAAGGAGCGGGCAGCAGATTCAGAGATGGAGAGTGGAGCTGGTAGCAGGGAAGGGAATAGGGAGTGTTGCCAGATGCAGCTGGTGTGGTTCTGCGTTCCTGTTCGCTGTAACCTTGGACATGCTGCAACTTCCCCCAGAGTACCGTAATATGCCTCCGCAGGCTCAGGAAGAATGTTCAGACTGAATCCATAGGCAACCTAACTGTGGATGAATGCTTGTGAGTCACTGACATAAAATGAGGAGGGACTAGGAGGGTGTTTCATGGACAAAGATACTCCCAAGTTGATGAGATGAACATGAGAGAGCGAGAGAGAGAGAGAAAGTATAAAACAAGGGCAGACACTGACACTAACTGCCTCCACAGCCCATTAGGCACATCAACTTTAGCTACAATGATTTCAAATGTCTAGCTGTTCAGAAGTTGAAAGAATCATTGAATCCTAAAAGTCCGAGAAGACGGACAGTTACGTATTCTGCAAAAGCCATTTGACAGAAGGAATATTGAGGAAACATACTGACCCATCGCTCTGACCAATCACACTCTCCAACTGACCGGAACAATCACACTGTCCCATCGCACTGCTCAATCACACTGTCCCATCGCACTGCTCAATCACACTGTCCCATCGCACTGAAGAATCACACTGTCCCATCGCACTGAACAATCAGACTGTCCCATCGCACTGAAGAATCACACTGTCCCATCGCACTGAACAATCACACTGTCCCATCGCACTGAAGAATCACACTGACCCATCGCTCTGACCAATCACACTCTCCAACTGACTGGAACAATCACACTGTCCCATCGCACTGAAGAATCACACTGTCCCATTGCACTGAACAATCACACTGTCCCATCGCACTGAAGAATCACACTGGCCCATCGCACTGAAGAATCACACTGGCCCATCGCACTGAACAATCACACTGTCCCATCGCACTGAACAATCACACTGTCCCATCGCACTGAACAATCACACTGTCCAATCACACTGAACAATCACACTGTCCAATCACACTGTCCGATCGCACCGACCAATCACACTGTCCCATCGCACTGAACGATCACACTGTCCGATCACACTGAACAATCACACTGTCCGATCACACTGAACAATCACACTGTCCCATCGCACTGAACAATCACACTGTCCCATCGCACTGAACAATCACACTGTCACATCGCACTGAACAATCACACTGTCCCATCGCACTGAACAATCACACTGTCCAATGGCACTGAACAATCACACTGTCACATCGCACTGAACAATCACACAGTCCGATCGCACTGAACAATCACACTGTCCGATCGCACTGAACAATCACACTGTCCCATCGCACTGAACAATCACACTGTCCGATCGCACTGAACAATCACACTGTCCGATCGCACTGAACAATCACACTGTCCCATCGCACTGAACAATCACACTGTCCGATCGCACTGAACAATCACACTGTCTGATCGAACTGAACAATCACACTGTCACATCACACTGAAGAATCACACTGGCCCATCGCACTGAAGAATCACACTGGCCCATCGACCAGAACAATCACCCTATCTCATCGCACTGCTCAATCACACGGTCCGATCACACTGAACAATCACACTGTCCGATCGCACTGACCAATCACACTGTCCAATCACCCTGAACAATCACACTGTCCCATCGCACTGAACAATCACACAGTCCGATCGCACTGCTCAATCACACTGTCTCATCTCACTGAACTATCACACTGTCCGATAACACTGCTCAATCACACTGTCTGATCGCACTGAACAATCACACTGTCCCATCGCACTGAACAATCACACTGTCCGATTGCACTGAACAATCACACTGTCCGATCGCACTGAACAATCACACTGTCTGATCGCACTGAACAATCACACTGTCCCATCGCACTGAACAATCACACTGTCCCATCGCACTGAACAATCACACTGTCCCATCGCACTGAACAATCACACTGTCCCATCGCACTGAAGAATCACACTGTCCCATCGCACTGAACAATCACACTGGCCCATCGCACTGAAGAATCACACTGTCCGATCGCACTGAACAATCACACTGTCACATCGCACGAAAGAATCACACTGGCCCATCGCACTGAAGAATCACACTGTCCCATCGCACTGAACAATCACACTGTCCAATCACACTGAACAATCATACTGTCCAATCACACTGAACAATCACACTGTCCCATCGCACTGAACAATCACACTGTTCAATCACACTGTCCGATCGCACCGACCAATCACACTGTCCCATCGTACTGAACGATCACACAGTCCGATCACACTGAACAATCACACTGTCCCATCGCACTGAACAATCACACTGTCCGATCACACTGAACAATCACACTGTCCCATCGCACTGAACAATCACACTGTCCCATCGCACCGAACGATCACACAGTCCGATCGCGCTGCTCAATCACACTGTCTGATCGCACTGAACAATCACACTGTCCGATCACACTGTCCCATCGCACTGAACAATCACACTGTCCGATCGCACTGAACAATCACACTGTCCCATCGCACTGAACAATCACACTGTCCCATCGCACTGAACAATCACACAGTCCGATCGCGCTGCTCAATCACACTGTCCGATCACACTGAACAAACACACTGTCCCATCGCACTGAACAATCACACTGTCTGATCACACTGAACAATCACACTGTCACATCGCACTGAAGAATCACACTGGCCCATCGACCAGAACAATCACCCTATCTCATCGCACTGCTCAATCACACGGTCCGATCGCGCTGCTCGATCACACTGTCTGATCGCACTGAACAATCACACTGTCCGATCGCACTGAACAATCACACTGTCCCATCGCACTGAACAATCACACTGTCCCATCGCACTGAACAATCACACTGTCCGATCGCACTGAACAATCACACTGTCTGATCACACTGAACAATCACACTGTCACATCGCACTGAAGAATCACACTGGCCCATCGCACTGAAGAATCACACTGGCCCATCGACCAGAACAATCACCCTATCTCATCGCACTGCTCAATCACACGGTCCGATCACACTGAACAATCACACTGTCCGATCGCACTGACCAATCACACTGTCCAATCACCCTGAACAATCACACTGTCTCATCGCACTGAACAATCACACATTCCGATCGCACTGCTCAATCACACTGTCTCATCTCACTGAACTATCACACTGTCCGATCACACTGCTCAATCACACTGTCTGATCGCACTGAACAATCACACTGTCCCATCGCACTGAACAATCACACAGTCCGATCGCGCTGCTCAATCACACTGTTCCATCGCACTGAACAATCACACTGTCCGATCGCACTGAACAATCACACTGTCTGATCGCACTGAACAATCACACTGTCTGATCGCACTGAACAATCACACTGTCCGATCGCACTGAACAATCACACTGTCTGATCGCACTGAACAATCACACTGTCCCATCGCACTGAACAATCACACTGTCTGATCGCACTGAACAATCACACTGTCACATCGCACTGAACGATCACACTGTCCGATCACACTGAACAATCACACTGTCCGATCACACTGAACAATCACACTGTCCCATCGCACTGAACAATCACACTGTCCCATCGCACCGAACAATCACACAGTCCGATCGCGCTGCTCAATCACACTGTCTGATCGCACTGAACAATCACACTGTCCGATCGCACTGAACAATCACACTGTCCGATCGCACTGAACAATCACACTGTCCCATCACACTGAACAATCACACTGTCCCATCGCACTGAACAATCACACTGTACGATTGCACTGAACAATCACACTGTCCGATCGCACTGAACAATCACACTGTACGATTGCACTGAACAATCACACTGTCCGATCGCACTGAACAATCACACTGTCTGATCGCACTGAACAATCACACTGTCCCATCGCACTGAACAATCACACTGTCCCATCGCACTGAACAATCACACTGTCCGATCGCACTGAACAATCACACTGTCCCATCGCACTGAACAATCACACTGTCTGATCGCACTGAAGAATCACACTGGCCCATCGCACTGAAGAATCACACTGGCCCATCGACCAGAACAATCACCCTATCTCATCGCACTGCTCAATCACACGGTCCGATCACACTGAACAATCACACTGTCCGATCACACTGACCAATCACACTGTCCAATCACCCTGAACAATCACACTATCCCATCGCACTGAACAATCACACAGTCCGATCGCACTGCTCAATCACACTGTCTGATCGCACTGAACAATCACACTGTCCCATCGCACTGAACAATCACACTGTCCCATCGCACTGAACAATCACACTGTCCCATCGCACTGAACAATCACACTGTCTGATCGCACTGAAGAATCACACTGGCCCATCGCACTGAAGAATCACACTGGCCCATTGACCAGAACAATCACCCTATCTCATCGCACTGCTCAATCACACGGTCCGATCACACTGAACAATCACACTGTCCGATCACACTGACCAATCACACTGTCCAATCACCCTGAACAATCACACTATCCCATCGCACTGAACAATCACACAGTCCGATCGCACTGCTCAATAACACTGTCTGATCGCACTGCTCAATCACACTGTCTGATCGCACTGCTCAATCACACTGTCTGATCGCACTGAACAATCACACTGTCCCATCGCACTGAACAATCACACTGTCTCATCTCACTGAGCAATCACACTGTCCCATCACACTGAACAATCACACTGTCCGATCGCACTGAACAATCACACTGTCTGATCGCACTGAACAATCACACTGTCCCATCGCACTGAACAATCACACTGTCTGATCACACTGAACAATCACACTGTCTCATCTCACTGAGCAATCACACTGTCCGATCGCACTGCTCAATCACACTGTCTGATCGCACTGAACAATCACACTGTCCCATCGCACTGAACAATCACACTGTCTCATCTCACTGAGCAATCACACTGTCCCATCACACTGAACAATCACACTGTCCCATAGCACTGAACAATCACACTGTCTGATCGCACTGAACAATCACACTGTCCAATCGCACTGAACAATTACACTGTCCGATCGCACTGAACTATTACACTGTCCCATCGGACTGATCTATCACAATGTCTCATCAAAATAAACAATCAGACTGTCACATCGCAGTAAACGATCACACTGTCCCATCGCACTGCTCAATCACACTGTCCGATCCCACTGAACAATCACACTGTCCGATCGCACTGAACAAACACACTGTCCCATCACACTGCTCATCACACTGAACAAACACACTGTCTAATCGCACTGCTCAATCACACTGTCCAATCGCACTGAACAATCACACTGTCCGATCGCACTGCTCAATCACACTGTCCCAACGCACTGAACTATCACACTGTCCGATCGCACTGCTCAATCACACTGTCTAATGGCACAGAACAATCACACTGTCCCATCGCACTGAACGATCGCACTGTCCGATCGCACTGAACTATTACACTGTCCCATCGGACTGATCTATCACACTGTCTCATCACACTAAACAATCACACTGTCACATCGCAGTAAACGATCACACTGTCCCATTGCACTGAACGATCACACTGTCCCATCGCACTGCTCAATCACACGGTCCGATCGCACTGAACAATCACATTGTCCGATCACACTGAACAATCACACTGTCCCATACACTGAACAATCACACTGTCCGATCGCACTGACCAATCACACTGTCCAATCACCCTGAACAATCACACTGTCCCATCGCACTGAACAATCACACTGTCTGATCGCACTGCTCAATCACACTGTCTGATCGCACTGAACAATCACACTGTCCCATCGCACTGAACAATCACACTGTCTCATCTCACTGAGCAATCACACTGTCCGATCGCACTGCTCAATCACACTGTCTGATCGCACTGAACAATCACACTGTCCCATCGCACTAAACAATCACACTGTCCCATCGCACTGAACAATCACACTGTCCCATCGCACTGAACAATCACACTGTCCCATCGCACTGAACAATCACACTGTCTGATCACACTGAACAATCACACTGTCTCATCTCACTGAGCAATCACACTGTCCGATCGCACTGCTCAATCACACTGTCTGATCGCACTGAACAATCACACTGTCCCATCGCACTGAACAATCACACTGTCTCATCTCACTGAGCAATCACACTGTCCCATCACACTGAACAATCACACTGTCCGATCGCACTGAACAATCACACTGTCTGATCGCACTGAACAATCACACTGTCCCATCGCACTGAACAATCACACTGTCCCATCGCACTGAACAATCACACATTCCGATTGCACTGCTCAATCACACTGTCTCATCTCACTGAACTATCACACTGCTCAATCACACTGTCTGATGGCACTGACCAATCACACTGTCCAATCACCCTGAACAATCACACTGTCCCATCGCACTGAACAATCACACATTCCGATCGCACTGCTCAATCACACTGTCTCATCTCACTGAACTATCACACTGTCCGATCACACTGCTCAATCACACTGTCTGATCGCACTGAACAATCACACTGTCCCATCGCACTGAACAATCACACAGTCCGATCGCGCTGCTCAATCACACTGTTCCATCGCACTGAACAATCACACTGTCCGATCGCACTGAACAATCACACTGTCTGATCGCACTGAACAATCACACTGTCTGATCACACTGAACAATCACACTGTCTCATCTCACTGAGCAATCACACTGTCCGATCGCACTGCTCAATCACACTGTCTGATCGCACTGAACAATCACACTGTCCCATCGCACTGAACAATCACACTGTCTCATCTCACTGAGCAATCACACTGTCCCATCACACTGAACAATCACACTGTCCCATAGCACTGAACAATCACACTGTCTGATCGCACTGAACAATCACACTGTCCAATCGCACTGAACAATTACACTGTCCGATCGCACTGAACTATTACACTGTCCCATCGGACTGATCTATCACAATGTCTCATCAAAATAAACAATCAGACTGTCACATCGCAGTAAACGATCACACTGTCCCATTGCACTGAACAATCACACTGTCCCATCGCACTGCTCAATCACACTGTCCGATCCCACTGAACAATCTCACTGTCCGATCGCACTGAACAAACACACTGTCCCATCACACTGCTCATCACACTGAACAAACACACTGTCTAATCGCACTGCTCAATCACACTGTCCAATCGCACTGAACAATCACACTGTCCGATCGCACTGCTCAATCACACTGTCCCAACGCACTGAACTATCACACTGTCCGATCGCACTGCTCAATCACACTGTCTAATGGCACAGAACAATCACACTGTCCCATCGCACTGAACGATCGCACTGTCCGATCGCACTGAACTATTACACTGTCCGATCGCACTGAACTATTACACTGTCCCATCGGACTGATCTATCACACTGTCTCATCACACTAAACAATCACACTGTCACATCGCAGTAAACGATCACACTGTCCCATTGCACTGAACGATCACACTGTCCCATCGCACTGCTCAATCACACGGTCCGATCGCACTGAACAATCACATTGTCCGATCACACTGAACAATCACACTGTCCCATCGCACTGAACAATCACACTGTCTGATCGCACTGCTCAATCACACTGTCTGATCGCACTGAACAATCACACTGTCCCATCGCACTGAACAATCACACTGTCTCATCTCACTGACCAATCACACTGTCCGATCGCACTGCTCAATCACACTGTCTGATCGCACTGAACAATCACACTGTCCCATCGCACTGAACAATCACACTGTCCCATCGCACTGAACAATCACACTGTCCCATCGCACTGAACAATCACACTGTCCCATCGCACTGAACAATCACACTGTCTGATCACACTGAACAATCACACTGTCTCATCTCACTGAGCAATCACACTGTCCGATCGCACTGCTCAATCACACTGTCTGATCGCACTGAACAATCACACTGTCCCATCGCACTGAACAATCACACTGTCTCATCTCACTGAGCAATCACACTGTCCCATCACACTGAACAATCACACTGTCCGATCGCACTGAACAATCACACTGTCTGATCGCACTGAACAATCACACTGTCCCATCGCACTGAACAATCACACTGTCCCATCGCACTGAACAATCACACATTCCGATCGCACTGCTCAATCACACTGTCTCATCTCACTGAACTATCACACTGTCCGATCACACTGCTCAATCACACTGTCTGATCGCACTGAACAATCACACTGTCCCATCGCACTGAACAATCACACAGTCCGATCGCGCTGCTCAATCACACTGTTCCATCGCACTGAACAATCACACTGTCCGATCGCACTGAACAATCACACTGTCTGATCGCACTGAACAATCACACTGTCCGATCGCACTGAACAATCACACTGTCTGATCGCACTGAACAATCACACTGTCCCATCGCACTGAACAATCACACTGTCTGATCGCACTGAACAATCACACTGTCACATCGCACTGAACGATCACACTGTCCGATCACACTGAACAATCACACTGTCCGATCACACTGAACAATGACACTGTCCCATCGCACTGAACAATCACACTGTCCCATCGCACCGAACAATCACACTGTCCCATCACACTGAACAATCACACTGTCCCATCGCACTGAACAATCACACTGTACGATTGCACTGAACAATCACACTGTCCGATCGCACTGAACAATCACACTGTACGATTGCACTGAACAATCACACTGTCCGATCGCACTGAACAATCACACTGTCTGATCGCACTGAACAATCACACTGTCCCATCGCACTGAACAATCACACTGTCCCATCGCACTGAACAATCACACTGTCCGATCGCACTGAACAATCACACTGTCCCATCGCACTGAACAATCACACTGTCTGATCGCACTGAAGAATCACACTGGCCCATCGCACTGAAGAATCACACTGGCCCATCGACCAGAACAATCACCCTATCTCATCGCACTGCTCAATCACACGGTCCGATCACACTGAACAATCACACTGTCCGATCACACTGACCAATCACACTGTCCAATCACCCTGAACAATCACACTATCCCATCGCACTGAACAATCACACAGTCCGATCGCACTGCTCAATCACACTGTCTGATCGCACTGAACAATCACACTGTCCCATCGCACTGAACAATCACACTGTCCCATCGCACTGAACAATCACACTGTCCCATCGCACTGAACAATCACACTGTCTGATCGCACTGAAGAATCACACTGGCCCATCGCACTGAAGAATCACACTGGGCCATTGACCAGAACAATCACCCTATCTCATCGCACTGCTCAATCACACGGTCCGATCACACTGAACAATCACACTGTCCCATCGCACTGAACAATCACACTGTCCCATCGCACTGAACAATCACACTGTCCGATCGCACTGCTCAATCACACTGTCTCATCTCACTGAACTATCACACTGTCCGATCACACTGCTCAATCACACTGTCTGATCGCACTGACCAATCACACTGTCCAATCACCCTGAACAATCACACTGTCCCATCGCACTGAACAATCACACATTCCGATCGCACTGCTCAATCACACTGTCTCATCTCACTGAACAATCACACTGTCCGATCGCACTGCTCAATCACACTGTCTGATCGCACTGAACAATCACACTGTCCCATCGCACTGAACAATCACACTGTCCGATCGCACTGCTCAATCACACTGTCCCATCGCACTGAACAATCACACTGTCCGATCGCACTGAACAATCACACTGTCTGATCGCACTGAACAATCACACTGTCCGATCGCACTGAACAATCACACTGTCTGATCGCACTGAACAATCACACTGTCCCATCGCACTGAACAATCACACTGTCTGATCGCACTGAACAATCACACTGTCACATCGCACTGAACAATCACACTGTCCGATCACACTGAACAATCACACTGTCCGATCGCACTGAACAATCACACTGTCCCATCGCACTGAACAATCACACTGTCCCATCGCACTGAACAATCACACTGTCCCATCACACTGAACAATCACACTGTCCCATCGCACTGAACAATCACACTGTCCGATCGCACTGAACAATCACACTGTCCGATCGCACTGAACAATCACACTGTCCGATCGCACTGAACAATCACACTGTCCCATCGCACTGAACAATCACACTGTCCGATTGCACTGAACAATCACACTGTCACATCGCACTGAACAATCACACTGTCCCATCGCACTGAACAATCACACTGTCACATCGCACTGAACAATCACACTGTCCCATCGCACTGAACAATCACACTGTCCGATTGCACTGAACAATCACACTGTCCGATCGCACTGAACAATTACACTGTGCCATCGCACTGAACAATTACACTGTCCGATTGCACTGAACTATTACACTGTCTCATGTCACTGAACTATCACAATGTCTCATCAAAATAAACAATCAGACTGTCACATCGCATTAAACGATCACACTGTCCCATTGCACTGAACAATCACACTGTCCAATCGCACTGAACAATTACACTGTGCCATCGCACTGAACAATTACACTGTCCGATTGCACTGAACTATTACACTGTCTCATGTCACTGAACTATCACAATGTCTCATCAAAATAAACAATCAGACTGTCACATCGCAGTAAACGATCACACTGTCCCATTGCACTGAACAATCACAATGTCCCATCGCACTGCTCAATCACACTGTCCGATCCCACTGAACAATCTCACTGTCCCATCGCACTGAACAAACACACTGTCCCATCACACTGCTCATTATACTGAACAAACACACTGTCTAATCGCACTGCTCAATCACACTGTCCAATCGCACTGAACAATCACACTGTCCGATCGCACTGCTCAATCACACTGTCCCATCGCACTGAACTATCACACTGTCCGATCGCACTGCTCAATCACACTGTCCCAACGCACTGCTCAATCACACTGTCTGATGGCACAGAACAATCACACTGTCCCATCGCACTGAACGATCGCACTGTCCGATCGCACTGAACTATTACACTGTCCGATCGCACTGAACTATTACACTGTCCCATCGGACTGATCTATCACACTGTCTCATCACACTAAACAATCACACTGTCACATCGCAGTAAACGATCACACTGTCCCATTGCACTGAACGATCACACTGTCCCAGCGCACTGCTCAATCACACTGTCCGATCGCACTGAACAATCACATTGTCCGATCACACTGAACAATCACACTGTCCCATCGCACTGAACAATCACACTGTCCCATCGCACTGAACAATCACACTGTCCGATCGCACTGACCAATAACACTGTCCAATCACCCTGAACAATCACACTGTCCCATCGCACTGAACAATCACACAGTCCGATCGCACTGCTCAATCACACTGTCTGATCGCACTGCTCAATCACACTGTCTGATCGCACTGAACAATCACACTGTCCCATCGCACTGAACAATCACACTGTCTCATCTCACTGAGCAATCACACTGTCCGATCGCACTGCTCAATCACACTGTCTGATCGCACTGAACAATCACACTGTCCCATCGCACTGAACAATCACACTGTCTCATCTCACTGAGCAATCACACTGTCAAATCACACTGAACAATCACACTGTCCGATCGCACTGAACAATCACACTGTCTGATCGCACTGAACAATCACACTGTCCCATCGCACTGAACAATCACACTGTCTGATCACACTGAACAATCACACTGTCTCATCTCACTGAGCAATCACACTGTCCGATCGCACTGCTCAATCACACTGTCTGATCGCACTGAACAATCACACTGTCCCATCGCACTGAACAATCACACTGTCTCATCTCACTGAGCAATCACACTGTCCCATCACACTGAACAATCACACTGTCCGATCGCACTGAACAATCACACTGTCTGATCGCACTGAACAATCACACTGTCACATCGCACTGAACAATCACACTGTCCCATCGCACTGAACAATCACACTGTCACATCGCACTGAACAATCACACTGTCCCATCGCACTGAACAATCACACTGTCACATCGCACTGAACAATCACACTGTCCCATCGCACTGAACAATCACACTGTCACATCGCACTGAACAATCACACTGTCACATCGCACTGAACAATCACACTGTCCCATCGCACTGAACAATCACACTGTCCGATTGCACTGAACAATCACACTGTCACATCGCACTGAACAATCACACTGTCCCATCGCATTGAACAATCACACTGTCACATCGCACTGAACAATCACACTGTCCGATTGCACTGAACAATCACACTGTCCAATCGCACTGAACAATTACACTGTGCCATCGCACTGAACAATCACACTGTCCGATTGCACTGCTCAATCACACTGTCCCATCGCACTGAACGATCACACTGTCCGATCGCACTGAACTATTACACTGTCTCATGTCACTGAACTATCACACTGTCCCATCCCACTGAACTATTACACTGTCCCATCGGATTGATCTATCACAATGTCTCATCAAAATAAACAATCAGACTGTCACATCGCAGTAAACGATCACACTGTCCCATTGCACTGAACAATCACAATGTCCCATCGCACTGACCAATCACACTGGCCCATCGCACTGAAGAATCACACTGGCCCATCACACTGCTCCTCATACTGAACAAACACACTGTCTAATCGCACTGCTCAATCACACTGTCCAATCGGACTGAACAATCACACTGTCCGATCGCACTGCTCAATCACACTGTCCCAACGCACTGAACTATCACACTGTCCGATCGCACTGCTCAATCACACTGTCTGATGGCACAGAACAATCACACTGTCCCATCGCACTGAACGATCGCACTGTCCGATCGCACTGAACTATTACACTGTCCCATCGGACTGATCTATCACACTGTCTCATCACACTAAACAATCACACTGTCACATCGCAGTAAACGATCACACTGTCCCATCGCACTGCTCAATCACACTGTCCGATCGCACTGAACAATCACACTGTCCGATCACACTGAACAATCACACTGTCCCATACACTGAACAATCACACTGTCCAGTCGCACTGCTCAGTCACACTGTCTGATCGCACTGAACAATCACACTGTCCCATCGCACTGAACAATCACACTGTCCGATCGCACTGCTCAGTCACACTGTCCAATCGCACTGAACAATCACACTGTCCGATCGCACTGCTCAGTCACACTGTCCCATCGCACTGAACAATCACACTGTCCCATCGCACTGAACAATCACACTGTCCCATCGCACTGACCAATCACACTGGCCCATCGCACTGAAGAATCACACTGGCCCATCGACCAGAACAATCACCCTATCTCATCGCACTGCTGAATCACACGGTCCGATCACACTGAACAATCATACTGTCCGATCGCACTGACCAATCACACTGTCCTATCACCCTGAACAATCACACTGTCCCATCGCACTGAACAATCACACAGTCCCATCGCACTGAACAATCACACTGTCCCATCGCACTGAACAATCACACTGTCCGATCGCACTGAACTATTACACTGTCCCATCGGACTGATCCATCACACTGTATCATCACACTGAATAATCACACTTTCACATCGCAGTAAATGATCACACTGTCCCATTGCACTGAATAATCACACTGTCCCATCGCACTGCTCAGTCACACTGTCCATCGCACTGAACAATCACACTGTCCCATCGCACTGAACAATCACACTGTCCCATCGCACTGACCAATCACACTGGCCCATCGCACTGAAGAATCACACTGGCCCATCGACCAGAACAATCACCCAATCTCATCGCACTGCTGAATCACACGGTCCGATCACACTGAACAATCACACTGTCCGATCGCACTGACCAATCACACTGTCCTATCACCCTGAACAATCACACTGTCCCATCGCACTGAACAATCACACAGTCCGATCGCACTGCTCAATCACACTGTCTCATCTCACTGAACAATCACACTGTCCGATCGCACTGCTCAATCACACTGTCTGATCGCACTGAACAATCACACTGTCCCATCGCACTGAACAATCACACTGTCTCATCTCACTGAGCAATCACACTGTCCCATCACACTGAACAATCACACTGTCTGATCGCACTGAACAATCACACTGTCAGATCGCACTGAACAATCACACTGTCCGATTGCACTGAACAATCACACTGTCCAATCGCACTGAACAATCACACTGTCCCATCGCACTGAACGATCACACTGTCCGATCGCACTGAACTATTACACTGTCTCATGTCACTGAACTATCACACTGTCCCATCCCACTGAACTATTACACTGTCCCATCGGACTGATCTATCACAATGTCTCATCACAATAAACAATCAGACTGTCACATCGCAGTAAACGATCTCACTGTCCCATTTCACTGAACAATCACACTGTCCCATCGCACTGCTCAATCACACTGTCCCATCCCACTGAACAATCTCACTGTCCGATCGCACTGAACAAACACACTGTCCCATCACACTGCTCATTACACTGTCGGATTGCACTGAACAAACACACTGTCTAATCGCACTGCTCAATCACACTGTCCAATCGCACTGAACTATCACACTGTCCGATCGCACTGCTCAATCACACTTTCTGATCGCACAGAACAATCACACTGTCCCATCGCACTGAACGATCGAACTGTCCGATCGCACTGAACTATTACACTGTCCGATCGCACTGAACTATTACACTGTCCCATCGGACTGATCTATCACACTGTCTCATCACACTAAACAATCACACTGTCACATCGCAGTAAACGATCACACTGTCCCATTGCACTGAACGATCACACTGTCCCATCGCACTGCTCAATCACACTGTCCGATCGCACTGAACAATCACACTGTCCGATCACACTGAACAATCACACTGTCCCATACACTGAACAATCACACTGTCCAGTCGCACTGCTCAGTCACACTGTCTGATCGCACTGAACAATCACACTGTCCGATCGCACTGCTCAGTCACACTGTCCCATCGCACTGAACAATCACACTGTCCGATCACATGAACAGTCAGACTGTCCGATCGCACTGAACAATCAGACTGTCACATCGCAGTAAACAATCACACTGTCCCATCCCACTGATCAATTACACTGTCTGATCGCACTGAGCAATCACACTGTCCCATCGCACTGAACGATCACACTGTCCGATGGCACTGAACAATCACACTGTCCGATCGCACTGCTCAATCACACTGTCCCATCGCACTGAACAATCACACTGTCCGATCGCACTGCTCTATCACACTGTCCCATCGCACTGAACAATCACACTGTCCCATCGCACTGAACAATCACACTGTCCGATCGCACTGAACAATCACACTGTCCGATCGCACTGAACAATCACACTGTCCGATCGCACTGAACTATTACACTGTCCCATCGGACTGATCTATCACACTGTATCATCACACTGAATAATCACACTTTCACATCGCAGTAAATGATCACACTGTCCCATTGCACTGAATAATCACACTGTCCCATCGCACTGCTCAGTCACACTGTCCATCGCACTGAACAATCACACTGTCCCATCGCACTGAACAATCACACTGTCCCATCGCACTGACCAATCACACTGTCCCATCGCACTGAACAATCACACTGTCCCATCTCACTGAACAATCACACTGTCCCATCGCACTGAACAATCACACTGTCCGATTGCACTGAACAATCACACAGTCTGATCGAACTGCTCAATCACACTGTCCGATCGCACTGAACAATCACACTGTCCGATCGCACTGAACAATCACACTGTCCCATTGCACTGAACTATTAAACTGTCCAATCGGACTGATCTATCACACTGAACAATCACACTGTCACATCGCAGTAAACGATCACACGGTCCCATTGCACTGAACAATCACACTGTCCCATCGCACTGAACAATCACACTTTCCCATACACTGAACAATCACACTGTCCGATCTCACTGCTCAGTCACACTGTCCAATCGCACTGAACAATCACACTGTCCGATCGCACTGCTCAGTCACACTGTCCCATCGCACTGAACAATCACACTGTCCGATCTCACTGCTCAGTCACACTGTCCAATCGCACTGAACAATCACACTGTCCCATCGCACTGAACAATCACACTGTCCCATCGCACTGAACAATCACACTGTCCGATCGCACTGAACTATTACACTGTCCCATCGGACTGATCTATCACACTGTCTCATCAAACTGAACAATCACACTGTCCGATCGCACTGAACAATCACACTGTCCGATCGCACTGAACAATCACACTGTCCGATCGCACTGAACTATTACACTGTCCCATCGGACTGATCTATCACACTGTATCATCACACTGAACAATCACACTGTCCAATCTCACTGAACAATCACACTGTCCCATCGCACTGAACAATCGCACTGTCCAATTGCACTGAACAATCACACAGTCTGATCGAACTGCTCAATCACACTGTCCGATCGCACTGAACAATCACACTGTCCGATCGCACTGAACAATCACACTGTCCGATCGCACTGAACAATTACACTGTCCCATCGCAGTGAACAATCACACGGTCCCATCGCACTGCTCATCACACTGTCCCATCGCACTGCTCACTCACACTGTCCCATCCCACTGAACAATGACACTGTCCCATCGCACTGAACTATGACACTGTCCGATCACACTGAACAATCACACTGTCCGATCACACTGAGCAATCACACTGTCCCATCGCACTGAACAATCACACTGTCCGATCGCACTGCTGAATCACACTGTCCCATCGCACTGAACAATCACACTGTCCCATTGCACTGAACAATCACACTGTCCCATCGCACTGAACAATCACACTGTCCCATCGCACTGAGCAATCACACTGTCCCATTGCACTGAACAATCACATTGTTCCATCCCAAAGAATACTCTCACCATCCCATCCCACTGAACTATCACACTGTCCGATCGCACTGAACAATCACACTGTCCGATCGCACTGCTCAATCACACTGTCTGATCGCACTGAACAATCACAGTGTCCCATCGCACTGAACTATCACACTGTACGATAGCACTGAACTATTACACTGTCCCATCCCACTGAACTATTACACTGTCCCATCGGACAGATCTATCACACTGAACAATCACACTGTCACATCGCAGTAAACGATCACACGGTCCTATTGCACTGAACAATCACACTGTCCCATCGCACTGAACAATCACACTGTGCCATCGCACTGAACAATCACACTGTCCCATCGCACTGAACAATCACACTGTCCCATCGCACTGAACAATCACACTGTCCCATCGCACTGCTCAATCACACTGTCTGATCGCACTGAACAATCACAGTGTCCCATCGCACTGAACTATCACACTGTACGATAGCACTGAACTATTACACTGTCCCATCCCACTGAACTATTACACTGTCCCATCGGACTGATCTATCACACTGAACAATCACACTGTCACATCGCAGTAAACGATCACACGGTCCTATTGCACTGAACAATCACACTGTCCCATCGCACTGAACAATCACACTGTCCCATCGCACTGAACAATCACACTGTCCCATCGCACTGAACAATCACACTGTCCCATCGCACTGAGCAATCACACTGTCCCATTGCACTGAACAATCACATTGTTCCATCCCAATGAATAATCACACCGTCCCATCCCACTGAACTATCACACTGTCCGATCGCACTGCTCAATCACACTGTCTGATCGCACTGAACAATCACAGTGTCCCATCGCACTGAACTATCACACTGTACGATCGCACTGAACTATTACACTGTCTCATCTCACTGAACTATTACACTGTCCAATCGGACTGATCTATCACACTGTCTCATCACACTGAGCAATCACACTGTCCCATCGCACTGAACAATCACACTGTCCCATCGCACTGCTCAGTCACACTGTCCATCGCACTGAACAATCACACTGTCCCATCGCACTGAACAATCACACTGTCCGATCGCACTGACCAATCACACTGTCCCATCGCACTGAGCAATCACACTGTCCCATCGCACTGAACAATCACACTGTCCCATCGCACTGAACAATCACACTGTCTGATCGAACTGCTCAATCACACTGTCCGATTTCACTGAACAATCACACAGTCTGATCGAACTGCTCAATCACACTGTCCGATCACACTGAACAATTACACTGTCCCATTGCACTGAACAATCACACTGTCCCATCGCATTGCTCATCACACTGTCCCATCGCACTGCTCAATCACACTGTCCCATTGCACTGAACAATCACATTGTTCCATCCCAAAGAATAATCTCACCGTCCCATCCCACTGAACTATCACACTGTCCGATCGCACTGAACAATCACACTGTCCGATCGCACTGCTCAATCACACTGTCTGATTGCACTGAACAATCACAGTGTCCCATCGCACTGAACTATCACACTGTACGATCGCACTGAACTATTACACTGTCCCATCCCACTGAACTATTACACTGTCCCATCGGACTGATCTATCACACTGAACAATCACACTGTCACATCGCAGTAAACGATCACACTGTCCCATTGCACTGAACAATCACACTGTCTAATCGCACTGCTCAGTCACCCTGAACAATCACACTGTCCCATCCCACTGAACAATTACACTGTCCCATCGCACTGAGCAATCACACTGTCCCATCGCACTGAACAATCACACTGTCCCATCGCACTGAACAATCACACTGTCCCATCGCACTGCTCAATCACACTGTTCCATCACACTGAACAATCACACTGTCCCATCGCACTGCTCAATCACACTGTTCCATCACACTGAACAATCACACTGTCCCATCGCACTGAACAATCACACTGTCCGATTTCACTGAACAATCACACTGTCCGATCGCACTGAACAATCACACTGTCCGATCGCACTGAACAATTACACTGTCCCATCGCACTGAACAATCACACTGTCCCATCGCATTGCTCATCACACTGTCCCATCGCACTGCTCAATCACACTGTCCCATCCCACTGAACAATTACACTGTCTGATCGCACTGAACTATGACACTGTCCAATCACACTGTCCGATCGCACTGAGCAATCACACTGTCCCATCGCACTGAACAATCACACTGTCCGATCGCACTGAACAATCACACTGTCCCATACACTGAACAATCACACTGTCCGATCTCACTGCTCAGTCACACTGTCCAATCGCACTGTACAATCACACTGTCCGATCTCACTGCTCAGTCACACTGTCCAATCGCACTGAACAATCACACTGTCCGATTGCACTGAACAATCACACTGTCCCATCGCACTGAACAATCACACTGTCCGATCGCACTGAACTATTACACTGTCCCATCGGACTGATCTATCACACTGTCTCATCAAACTGAACAATCACACTGTCCGATCGCACTGAACAATCACACTGTCCGATCGCACTGAACAATCACACTGTCCGATCACACTGAACTATTACACTGTCCCATCGGACTGATCTATCACACTGTATCATCACACTGAATAATCACACTTTCACATCGCAGTAAATGATCACACTGTCCCATTGCACTGAATAATCACACTGTCCCATCGCACTGAGCAATCACACTGTCCCATCGCACTAACCAATCACACTGTCCCATCTCACTGAACAATGACACTGTCCCATCGCACTGAACAATCACACTGTCCCATCTCACTGAACAATCACACTGTCCCATCGCACTGAACAATCACACTGTCCAATCTCACTGAACAATCACACTGTCCCATCGCACTGAACAATCACACTGTCCAATTGCACTGAACAATCACACAGTCTGATCGAACTGCTCAATCACACTGTCCGATCGCACTGAACAATCACACTGTCCGATCGCACTGAACAATCACACTGTCCGATCGCACTGAACAATTACACTGTCCCATCGCAGTGAACAATCACACGGTCCCATCGCACTGCTCATCACACTGTCCCATCGCACTGCTCACTCACACTGTCCCATCCCACTGAACAATGACACTGTCCGATCACACTGAACAATCACACTGAGCAATCACACTGTCCCATCGCACTGAACAATCACACTGTCCGATCGCACTGCTGAATCACACTGTCCCATCGCACTGAACAATCACACTGTCCCATTGCACTGAACAATCACACTGTCCCATCGCACTGAACAATCACACTGTCCCATCGCACTGAGCAATCACACTGTCCCATTGCACTGAACAATCACACTGTCCCATCGCACTACTCAATCACACTGTTCCATCACACTGAACAATCACACTGTCCCATCGCACTGAACAATCACACTGTCCGATTTCACTGAACAATCACACTGTCCGATCGCACTGAACAATCACACTGTCCGATCGCACTGAACAATTACACTGTCCCATCGCACTGAACAATCACACTGTCCCATCGCATTGCTCATCACACTGTCCCATCGCACTGCTCAATCACACTGTCCCATCCCACTGAACAATTACACTGTCTGATCGCACTGAACTATGACACTGTCCAATCACACTGTCCGATCGCACTGAGCAATCACACTGTCCCATCGCACTGAACAATCACACTGTCCGATCGCACTGAACAATCACACTGTCCCATACACTGAACAATCACTCTGTCCAATCTCACTGCTCAGTCACACTGTCCAATCGCACTGAACAATCACACTGTCCGATCTCACTGCTCAGTCACACTGTCCAATCGCACTGAACAATCACACTGTCCGATCGCACTGAACAATCACACTGTCCGATCGCACTGAACAATCACACTGTCACATCGCAGTAAACGATCACACTGTCCCATTGCACTGAACAATCACACTGTCTAATCGCACTGCTCAGTCACCCTGAACAATCACACTGTCCCATCCCACTGAACAATTACACTGTCCCATCGCACTGAGCAATCACACTGTCCCATCGCACTGAACAATCTCACTGTCCCATCGCACTGAACAATCACACTGTCCCATCGCACTGCTCAATCACACTGTTCCATCACACTGAACAATCACACTGTCCCATCGCACTGCTCAACCACACTGTTCCATCACACTGAACAATCACACTGTCCCATCTCACTGAACAATCACACTGTCCGATTTCACTGAACAATCACACTGTCCGATCGCACTGAACAATCACACTGTCCGATCGCACTGAACAATTACACTGTCCCATCGCACTGAACAATCACACTGTCCCATCGCATTGCTCATCACACTGTCCCATCGCACTGCTCAATCACACTGTCCCATCCCACTGAACAATTACACTGTCTGATCGCACTGAACTATGACACTGTCCAATCACACTGTCCGATCGCACTGAGCAATCACACTGTCCCATCGCACTGAACAATCACACTGTCCGATCGCACTGAACAATCACACTGTCCCATACACTGAACAATCACACTGTCCGATCTCACTGCTCAGTCACACTGTCCAATCGCACTGAACAATCACACTGTCCGATCTCACTGCTCAGACACACTGTCCAATCGCACTGAACAATCACACTGTCCGATTGCACTGAACAATCACACTGTCCCATCGCACTGAACAATCACACTGTCCGATCGCACTGAACTATTACACTGTCCCATCGGACTGATCTATCACACTGTCTCATCAAACTGAACAATCACACTGTCCGATCGCACTGAACAATCACACTGTCCGATCGCACTGAACAATCACACTGTCCGATCACACTGAACTATTACACTGTCCCATCGGACTGATCTATCACACTGTATCATCACACTGAATAATCACACTTTCACATCGCAGTAAATGATCACACTGTCCCATTGCACTGAATAATCACACTGTCCCATCGCACTGAGCAATCACACTGTCCCATCGCACAAACCAATCACACTGTCCCATCTCACTGAACAATCACACTGTCCCATCGCACTGAACAATCACACTGTCCCATCTCACTGAACAATCACACTGTCCCATCGCACTGAACAATCACACTGTCCAATCTCACTGAACAATCACACTGTCCCATCGCACTGAACAATCACACTGTCCAATTGCACTGAACAATCACACAGTCTGATCGAACTGCTCAATCACACTGTCCGATCGCACTGAACAATCACACTGTCCGATCGCACTGAACAATCACACTGTCCGATCGCACTGAACAATCACACTGTCCGATCGCACTGAACAATTACACTGTCCCATCGCAGTGAACAATCACACGGTCCCATCGCACTGCTCATCACACTGTCCCATCGCACTGCTCACTCACACTGTCCCATCCCACTGAACAATGACACTGTCCCATCGCACTGAACTATGACACTGTCCGATCACACTGAACAATCACACTGTCCGATCACACTGAGCAATCACACTGTCCCATCGCACTGAACAATCACACTGTCCGATCGCACTGCTGAATCACACTGTCCCATCGCACTGAACAATCACACTGTCCCATTGCACTGAACAATCACACTGTCCCATCGCACTGAACAATCACACTGTCCCATCGCACTGAGCAATCACACTGTCCCATTGCACTGAACAATCACACTGTCCCATCGCACTGCTCAATCACACTGTTCCATCACACTGAACAATCACACTGTCCCATCGCACTGAACAATCACACTGTCCGATTTCACTGAACAATCACACTGTCCGATCGCACTGAACAATCACACTGTCCGATCGCACTGAACAATTACACTGTCCCATCGCACTGAACAATCACACTGTCCCATCGCATTGCTCATCACACTGTCCCATCGCACTGCTCAATCACACTGTCCCATCCCACTGAACAATTACACTGTCTGATCGCACTGAACTATGACACTGTCCAATCACACTGTCCGATCGCACTGAGCAATCACACTGTCCCATCGCACTGAACAATCACACTGTCCGATCGCACTGAACAATCACACTGTCCCATACACTGAACAATCACACTGTCCGATCTCACTGCTCAGTCACACTGTCCAATCGCACTGAACAATCACACTGTCCGATCTCACTGCTCAGTCACACTGTCCAATCGCACTGAACAATCACACTGTCCGATTGCACTGAACAATCACACTGTCCCATCGCACTGAACAATCACACTGTCCGATCGCACTGAACTATTACACTGTCCCATCGGACTGATCTATCACACTGTCTCATCAAACTGAACAATCACACTGTCCGATCGCACTGAACAATCACACTGTCCGATCGCACTGAACAATCACACTGTCCGATCACACTGAACTATTACACTGTCCCATCGGACTGATCTATCACACTGTATCATCACACTGAATAATCACACTTTCACATCGCAGTAAATGATCACACTGTCCCATTGCACTGAATAATCACACTGTCCCATCGCACTGAGCAATCACACTGTCCCATCGCACTAACCAATCACACTGTCCCATCTCACTGAACAATCACACTGTCCCATCGCACTGAACAATCACACTGTCCCATCTCACTGAACAATCACACTGTCCCATCGCACTGAACAATCACACTGTCCAATCTCACTGAACAATCACACTGTCCCATCGCACTGAACAATCACACTGTCCAATTGCACTGAACAATCACACAGTCTGATCGAACTGCTCAATCACACTGTCCGATCGCACTGAACAATCACACTGTCCGATCGCACTGAACAATCACACTGTCCGATCGCACTGAACAATTACACTGTCCCATCGCAGTGAACAATCACACGGTCCCATCGCACTGCTCATCACACTGTCCCATCGCACTGCTCACTCACACTGTCCCATCCCACTGAACAATGACACTGTCCCATCGCACTGAACTATGACACTGTCCCATCGCACTGAGCAATCACACTGTCCCATTGCACTGAACAATCACATTGTTCCATCCCAAAGAATACTCTCACCGTCCCATCCCACTGAACTATCACACTGTCCGATCGCACTGAACATTCACACTGTCCGATCGCACTGCTCAATCATACTGTCTGATCGCACTGAACAATCACAGTGTCCCATCGCACTGAACTATCACACTGTACGATAGCACTGAACTATTACACTGTCCCATCCCACTGAACTATTACACTGTCCCATCGGACTGATCTATCACACTGAACAATCACACTGTCACATCGCAGTAAACGATCACACGGTCCTATTGCACTGAACAATCACACTGTCCCATCGCACTGAACAATCACACTGTGCCATCGCACTGAACAATCACACTGTCCCATCGCACTGAACAATCACACTGTCCCATCGCACTGAACAATCACACTGTCCCATCGCACTGCTCAATCACACTGTCTGATCGCACTGAACAATCACAGTGTCCCATCGCACTGAACTATCACACTGTACGATAGCACTGAGCTATTACACTGTCCCATCCCACTGAACTATTACACTGTCCCATCGGACTGATCTATCACACTGAACAATCACACTGTCACATCGCAGTAAACGATCACACGGTCCTATTGCACTGAACAATCACACTGTCCCATCGCACTGAACAATCACACTGTCCCATCGCACTGAACAATCACACTGTCCCATCGCACTGAACAATCACACTGTCCCATCGCACTGAGCAATCACACTGTCCCATTGCACTGAACAATCACATTGTTCCATCCCAATGAATAATCACACCGTCCCATCCCACTGAACTATCACACTGTCCGATCGCACTGCTCAATCACACTGTCTGATCGCACTGAACAATCACAGTGTCCCATCGCACTGAACTATCACACTGTCCGATCGCACTGAACTATTACACTGTCCCATCGGACTGATCTATCACACTGTCTCATCAAACTGAACAATCACACTGTCCGATCGCACTGAACAATCACACTGTCCGATCGCACTGAACAATCACACTGTCCGATCGCACTGAACTATTACACTGTCCCATCGGACTGATCTATCACACTGTATCATCACACTGAATAATCACACTTTCACATCGCAGTAAATGATCACACTGTCCCATTGCACTGAATAATCACACTGTCCCATCGCACTGAGCAATCACACTGTCCCATCGCACTAACCAATCACACTGTCCCATCTCACTGAACAATCACACTGTCCCATCGCACTGAACAATCACACTGTCCCATCTCACTGAACAATCACACTGTCCCATCGCACTGAACAATCACACTGTCCAATCTCACTGAACAATCACACTGTCCCATCGCACTGAACAATCACATTGTCCAATTGCACTGAACAATCACACAGTCTGATCGAACTGCTCAATCACACTGTCCGATCGCACTGAACAATCACACTGTCCGATCGCACTGAACAATCACACTGTCCGATCGCCCTGAACAATTACACTGTCCCATCGCAGTGAACAATCACACGGTCCCATCGCACTGCTCATCACACTGTCCCATCGCACTGCTCACTCACACTGTCCCATCCCACTGAACAATGACACTGTCCCATCGCACTGAACAATCACACTGTCCGATCGCACTGAACAATCACACTGTCCGATCGCCCTGAACAATTACACTGTCCCATCGCACTGAACAATCACACTGTCCCATTGCACTGAACAATCACACTGTCCCATCGCACTGAACAATCACACTGTCCCATCGCACTGAGCAATCACACTGTCCCATTGTACTGAACAATCACATTGTTCCATCCCAAAGAATACTCTCACCGTCCCATCCCACTGAACTATCACACTGTCCGGTCGCACTGAACAATCACACTGTCCGATCGCACTGCTCAATCACACTGTCTGATCGCACTGAACAATCACAGTGTCCCATCGCACTGAACTATCACACTGTACGATAGCACTGAACTATTACACTGTCCCATCCCACTGAACTATTACACTGTCCCATCGGACTGATCTATCACACTGAACAATCACACTGTCACATCGCAGTAAACGATCACAAGGTCCTATTGCACTGAACAATCACACTGTCCCATCGCACTGAACAATCACACTGTGCCATCGCACTGAACAATCACACTGTCCCATCGCACTGAACAATCACACTGTCCCATCGCACTGAACAATCACACTGTCCAATTGCACTGAACAATCACACAGTCTGATCGAACTGCTCAATCACACTGTCCGATCGCACTGAACAATCACACTGTCCGATCGCACTGAACAATCACACTGTCCGATCGCACTGAACAATTACACTGTCCCATCGCACTGAACAATCACACTGTCCCATCGCAGTGAACAATCACACGGTCCCATCGCACTGCTCATCACACTGTCCCATCGCACTGCTCACTCACACTGTCCCATCCCACTGAACAATGACACTGTCCCATCGCACTGAACTATGACACTGTCCGATCACACTGAACAATCACACTGTCCGATCACACTGAGCAATCACACTGTCCCATCGCACTGAACAATCACACTGTCCGATCGCACTGCTGAATCACACTGTCCCATCGCACTGAACAATCACACTGTCCCATTGCACTGAACAATCACACTGTCCCATCGCACTGAACAATCACACTGTCCCATCGCACTGAGCAATCACACTGTCCCATTGCACTGAACAATCACACTGTCCCATCGCACTGAACAATCACACTGTCCCATCCCACTGAACAATCACACTGTCCGATCGCACTGAACAATCACACTGTCCGATCGCACTGAACAATCACACTGTCCGATCGCACTGAACAATCACACTGTCCCATCGCACTGAACAATCACACTGTCCCATCGCACTGAACAATCACACTGTCCCATCGCACTGCTCAATCACACTGTCCCATCGCACTGCTCAATCACACTGTCCGATCGCACTGAACAATCACACTGTCTGATCGCACTGAACAATCACACTGTCCCATCGCACTGAACAATCACACTGTCCCATCGCACTGAACAATCACACTGTCCCATCGCACTGAACAATCACACTGTCCCATCGCACTGAACAATCACACTGTCCCATCGCACTGAACAATCACACTGTCCCATCGCACTGAACAATCACACTGTCCCATCGCACTGAACAATCACACTGTCCGATCGCACTGCTCAATCACACTGTCCCATCGCACTGAACAATCACACTGTCCGATCGCACTGAACAATCACACTGTCCGATCGCACTGAACAATCACACTGTCCCATCGCACTGAACAATCACACTGTCCCATCGCACTGAACAATCACACTGTCCCATCGCACTGCTCATCACACTGTCCCATCGCACTGCTCACTCACACTGTCCCATCCCACTGAACAATGACACTGTCCCATCGCACTGAGTAATCACACTGTCCCATCGCACTGAACAATCACACTGTCCCATCGCACTGAACAATCACACTGTCCCATCGCACTGAACAATCACACTGTCCCATCGCACTGAACAATCACACTGTCCCATCGCACTGAACAATCACACTGTCCCATCGCACTGAACAATCACACTGTCCCATCGCACTGAACAATCACACTGTCCCATCGCACTGAACAATCACACTGTCCCATCGCACTGAACAATCACACTGTCCGATCGCACTGAACAATCACACTGTCCCATCGCACTGAACAATCACACTGTCCCATCGCACTGAACAATCACACTGTCCCATCGCACTGCTCAATCACACTGTCCCATCGCACTGAACAATCACACTGTCCGATCGCACTGAACAATCACACTGTCCGATCGCACTGAACAATCACACTGTCCGATCGCACTGAACAATCACACTGTCCCATCGCACTGAACAATCACACTGTCCCATCGCACTGAACAATCACACTGTCCCATCGCACTGAACAATCACACTGTCTGATCGCACTGCTCAATCACACTGTCCCATCGCACTGAACAATCACACTGTCCGATCGCACTGCTCAATCACACTGTCCGATCGCACTGAACAATCACACTGTCCGATCGCACTGAACAATCACACTGTCCCATCGCACTGAACAATCACACTGTCCGATCGCACTGAACTATTACACTGTCCCATCGCACTGAACTATCACACTGTCCCATCGCACTGAACAATCACACTGTCCGATCGCACTGAACAATCACACTGTCCGATCGCACTGAACAATCACACTGTCACATCGCAGTAAACGATCACACTGTCCCATTGCACTGAACAATCACACTGTCTAATCGCACTGCTCAGTCACCCTGAACAATCACACTGTCCCATCCCACTGAACAATTACACTGTCCCATCGCACTGAGCAATCACACTGTCCCATCGCACTGAACAATCACACTGTCCCATCGCACTGAACAATCACACTGTCCCATCGCACTGAACAATCACACTGTCCCATCGCACTGAACAATCACACTGTCCCATCGCACTGCTCATCACACTGTTCCATCACACTGAACAATCACACTGTCCCATCGCACTGAACAATCACACTGTCCGATCGCACTGAACAATCACACTGTCCGATCGCACTGAACAATCACACTGTCCGATCGCACTGAACAATCACACTGTCCCATCGCACTGAACAATCACACTGTCCCATCGCACTGCTCAATCACACTGTCCCATCGCACTGCTCAATCACACTGTCCCATCGCACTGAACAATTACACTGTCTGATCGCACTGAACAATACACTGATCCAATCACACTGTCCGATCGCACTGAACAATCACACTGTCCCATCGCACTGAACAATCACACTGTCCGATCGCACTGAACAATCACACTGTCCCATCGCACTGAACAATCACACTGTCCCATCGCACTGCTCAATCACACTGTCCCATCGCACTGAACAATCACACTGTCCGATCTCACTGAACAATCACACTGTCCAATCGCACTGAACAATCACACTGTCCGATTGCACTGAACAATCACACTGTCCCATCGCACTGAACAATCACACTGTCCGATCGCACTGAACTATTACACTGTCCCATCGGACTGAACAATCACACTGTCCCATCGCACTGAACAATCACACTGTCCCATCGCACTGAACAATCACAGTCCATGTCCATCGCACTGAACAATCACACTGTCCGATCGCACTGAACTATCACACTGTCCCATCGCACTGATCAATCACACTGTCTCATCGCACTGAACAATCACACTGTCACATCGCACTAAACTATCACACTGTCCCATTGCACTGAACAATCACACTGTCCCATCGCACTGAACAATCACACTGTCCCATCGCACTGAACAATCACACTGTCCCATCGCACTGAACAATCACACTGTCCCATCGCACTGAACAATCACACTGTCCCATCGCACTGAACAATCACACTGTGCCATCGCACTGAACAATCACACTGTCCCATCGCACTGAACAATCACACTGTCCCATCGCACTGAACAATCACACTGTCCAATTGCACTGAACAATCACACAGTCTGATCGAACTGCTCAATCACACTGTCCGATCGCACTGAACAATCACACTGTCCCATCGCACTGAACAATCACACTGTCCCATCGCACTGAACAATCACACTGTCCGATCGCACTGAACAATTACACTGTCCCATCGCAGTGAACAATCACACGGTCCCATCGCACTGCTCATCACACTGTCCCATCGCACTGCTCACTCACACTGTCCCATCCCACTGAACAATGACACTGTCCCATCGCACTGAACTATGACACTGTCCGATCACACTGAACAATCACACTGTCCGATCACACTGAGCAATCACACTGTCCCATCGCACTGAACAATCACACTGTCCGATCGCACTGCTGAATCACACTGTCCCATCGCACTGAACAATCACACTGTCCCATTGCACTGAACAATCACACTGTCCCATCGCACTGAACAATCACACTGTCCCATCGCACTGAGCAATCACACTGTCCCATTGCACTGAACAATCACACTGTCCCATCGCACTGCTCAATCACACTGTCCCATCACACTGAACAATCACACTGTCCCATCGCACTGAACAATCACACTGTCCGATCGCACTGAACAATCACACTGTCCGATCGCACTGAACAATCACACTGTCCCATCGCACTGAACAATCACACTGTCCCATCGCACTGAACAATCACACTGTCCCATCGCACTGAACTATCACACTGTCCCATCGCACTGCAATCACACTGTCATCACACTGAACAATCACACTGTCACATCGCAGTAAACAATCACACTGTCCATTGCACTGAACAATCACACTGTCACATCGCACTGAACAATCACACTGTCCCATCGCACTGAACAATCACACTGTCCCATCGCACTGAACAATCACACTGTCTGATTGCACTGCTCAATCACACTGTCCCATCGCACTGAACAATCACACTGTCCCATCGCACTGCTCAATCACACTGTCCCATCCCACTGAACAATCACACTGTCCATCGGACTGATCTATCACACTGAACAATCACACTGTCACATCGCACTGAACGATCACACGGTCCTATCGCACTGAACAATCACACTGTCCCATCGCACTGAACAATCACACTGTCCAATGCACTGAACAATCACACTGTCTGATCGCACTGAACAATCACACTGTCCGATCGCACTGAACAATCACACTGTCCGATCGCACTGAACAATCACACTGTCCGATCGCACTGAACAATCACACTGTCCCATCGCACTGAACAATCACACTGTCCCATCGCACTGAACAATCACACTGTCCCATCGCACTGAACAATCACACTGTCCCATCGCACTGAACAATCACACTGTCCCATCGCACTGAACAATCACACTGTCCCATCGCACTGAACAATCACACTGTCCCATCGCACTGACCATTCACACTGTCCCAGCGCACTGAACAATCACACTGTCCCATCGCACTGAACAATCACACTGTCCCATCGCACTGAACAATCACACTGTCCCATCGCACTGAGTAATCACACTGTCCCATCGCACTGAACAATCACACTGTCCCATCGCACTGAACAATCACACTGTCCCATCGCACTGAACAATCACACTGTCCGATCGCACTGAACAATCACACTGTCCCATCGCACTGAACAATCACACTGTCCGATTTCACTGAACAATCACACAGTCTGATCGAACTGCTCAATCACACTGTCCGATCGCACTGAACAATCACACTGTCCGATCACACTGAACAATCACACTGTCACATCGCAGTAAGCAATCACACTGTCCCATCCCACTGAACAATTACACTGTCCCATTGCACTGAACAATCACACTGTCCCATCGCATTGCTCATCACACTGTCCCATCGCACTGCTCAATCACACTGTCCCATTGCACTGAACAATCACATTGTTCCATCCCAAAGAATAATCTCACCGTCCCATCCCACTGAACTATCACACTGTCCGATCGCACTGAACAATCACACTGTCTGATCGCACTGCTCAATCACACTGTCTGATTGCACTGAACAATCACAGTGTCCCATCGCACTGAACTATCACACTGTACGATCGCACTGAACTATTACACTGTCCCATCCCACTGAACTATTACACTGTCCCATCGGACTGATCTATCACACTGAACAATCACACTGTCACATCGCAGTAAACGATCACACTGTCCCATTGCACTGAACAATCACACTGTCTAATCGCACTGCTCAGTCACCCTGAACAATCACACTGTCCCATCCCACTGAACAATTACACTGTCCCATCGCACTGAGCAATCACACTGTCCCATCGCACTGAACAATCACACTGTCCCATCGCACTGAACAATCACACTGTCCCATCGCACTGAACAATCACACTGTTCCATCACACTGAACAATCACACTGTCCCATCGCACTGCTCAATCACACTGTTCCATCACACTGAACAATCACACTGTCCCATCGCACTGAACAATCACACTGTCCGATTTCACTGAACAATCACACAGTCTGATCGAACTGCTCAATCACACTGTCCGATCGCACTGAACAATCACACTGTCCGATCACACTGAACAATTACACTGTCCCATTGCACTGAACAATCACACTGTCCCATCGCATTGCTCATCACACTGTCCCATCGCACTGCTCAATCACACTGTCCGATCGCACTGCTCAATCACACTGTCCCATCGCACTGAACAATCACACTGTCCGATCGCACTGCTCAATCACACTGTCCCATCCCACTGAATTACACTGTCCCATCGCACTGAACTATGACACTGTCCAATCACACTGAACAATCACACTGTCCGATCGCACTGAACAATCACACTGTCCGATCGCACTGAACAATCACACTGTCCGATCGCACTGCTCAATCACACTGTCCGATCGCACTGCTCAATCACACTGTCTGATCGCACTGAACAATTACACTGTCCCATCGCACTGAACAATCACACTGTCCCATCGCATTGCTCATCACACTGTCCCATCGCACTGCTCAATCACACTGTCCCATCCCACTGAACAATTACACTGTCTGATCGCACTGAACTATGACACTGTCCAATCACACTGTCCGATCGCACTGAGCAATCACACTGTCCCATCGCACTGAACAATCACACTGTCCGATCGCACTGCTCAATCACACTGTCCCATCCCACTGAATTACACTGTCCCATCGCACTGAACTATGACACTGTCCAATCACACTGAACAATCACACTGTCCGATCGCACTGCTCAATCACACTGTCTGATCGCACTGAACAATCACACTGTCCCATCGCACTGAACAATCACACTGTCCCATTGCACTGAACAATCACATTGTTCCATCCCAATGAATAATCACACCGTCCCATCCCACTGAACTATCACACTGTCCGATCGCACTGAACAATCACACTGTCACATCGCAGTAAACAATCACACTGTCCGATCGCACTGAACAATCACACTGTCCCATCGCACTGAACAATCACACTGTCCCGTCCCACTGAACAATTACACTGTCTGATCGCACTGAGCAATCACACTGTCCCATCGCACTGAACTATCACACTGTCCGATCGCACTGAACAATCACACTGTCCCATCGCACTGAAGAGTCACACTGTCCGATCGCACTGAACAATCACACTGTCACATCGCAGTAAACAATCACACTGTCCCATCCCACTGAACAATTACACTGTCTGATCGCACTGAGCAATCACACTGTCCCATCGCACTGAACAATAACACTGTCCGATCGCACTGCTCAATCACACTGTCCCATCGCACTGAACAATCACACTGCCCATCGCACGGAACGATCACACTGTCCGATCGCACTGAAGAATCACACTGTCCGATCGCACTGAACAATCACACTGTCCGATCGCACTGAACAATCACACTGTCCGATCGCACTGCTCAATCTCACTGTCCGATTGCACTGAACAATCACACTGTCTGATCGCACTGAACAATCACACTGTCCCATCGCACTGAACAATCACACTGTCCCATCGCACTGAACAATCACACTGTCCGATCGCACTGAACAATCACACTGTCCCATCGCACTGAATAGTCACACTGTCCGATCGCACTGAACAATCACACTGTCACATCCCACTGAACAATTACACTGTCTGATCGCACTGAGCAATCACACTGTCCCATCGCACGGAACAATCACACTGTCGCATCGCACTGAACAATCACACTCTCGCATCGCACTGAACAATCACACTGTCCGATCGCACAGAACAATCACACTGTCCGATCGCACTGAACAATCACACTGTCCGATCGCACTGCTCAATCACACTGTCACATCGCAGTAAACAATCACACTGTCACATCGCAGTAAACAAGCACACTGTCACATCGCAGTAAACAATCACACTGTCCCATCGCACGGAACAATCACACTGTCCGATCGCACTGAACAATCACACTGTCCGATCGCACTGAACAATCACACTGTCCCATCGCACTGAACAATCACGCTGTCCGATCACACTACTCAATCACACTGTCCGATTGCACTGAACAATCACACTGTCCGATCGCACTGAACATTCACACTGTCCCATCGCACTGAACAATCACACTGTCCGATCGCACTGAACAATCACGCTGTCCCATCGCACTGAACAATCACACTGTCCCATCGCACTGAGCAATCACACTGTCCGATCGCACTGAACAATCACACTGTCCCATCACACTGAACAATCACACTGTCCGATCGCACTGAACAATCACACTGTCACATCGCACGGAACAATCACACTGTCCGATCGCACTGAACAATCACACTGTCACATCGCACGGAACAATCACACTGTCCCATCGCACTGAACAATCACACTGTCCGATCGCACTGAACAATCACACTGTCCCATCGCACTGAACAATCACATTGTTCCATCCCAATGAATAATCACACAGTCCCATCCCACAGAACCATCACGCTGTCGCATCGCACTGAACAATCACACTGTCCGATTTCACTGAGCAATCACACAGTCTGATCGAACTGCTCAATCACACTGTCCCATCGCATTGCTCATCACACTGTCCCATCACACTGCTCAATCACACTGTCCCATCCCACTGAACAATTACACTGTCTGATCGCACTGAGCAATCACACTGTCCCATCGCACTGAACAATCACACTGTCCGATCGCACTGCTCAATCACACTGTCCCATCCCACTGAACAATTACACTGTCCCATCGCACTGAACAATCACACTGTCCAATCACACTGAACAATTACACTGTCCCATCGCACTGAACAATCACACTGTCCCATCGCACTGAACAATCACACTGTCCGATCGCACTGCTCAATCACACTGTCTGATCGCACTGAACAATCACACTGTCCCATCGCACTGAACAATCACACTGTCCCATCGCACTGAGCAATCACACTGTCCCATTGCACTGAACAATCACATTGTTCCATCCCAATGAATAATCACACCGTCCCATCCCACTGAACTATCACACTGTCCGATCGCACTGAACAATCACACTGTCACATCGCAGTAAACAATCACACTGTCGTATTGCACTGAACAATCACACTGTCTGATCGCACTGAACAATCACACTGTCCCATCACACTGAACAATCACGCTGTCCCATCGCACTGAACAGTCACACTGTCCGATCGCACTGAACAATCACACTGTCCCATCGTACTGAACAATCACACTGTCCCGTCCCACTGAACAATTACACTGTCTGATCGCACTGAGCAATCACACTGTCCCATCGCACTGAACTATCACACTGTCCAATCGCACTGCTGAATCACACTGTCCGATCGCACTGAACTATCACACTGTCCCATCGCACTGAACAATCACACTGTCCGATCGCACTGAACAATCACACTGTCCTATCGCACTGAACAATTACACTGTCCCATCGCACTGAACAATCACACTGTCCGATCGCACTGAACAATCACACTGTCGGATCGCACTGAACAATCACACTGTCCCATCGCACTGAACAATCACACTGTCCCATCGCACTGCTCAATCACACTGTCTGATCGCACTGAACAATCACACTGTCTGATCGCACTGAACAATCACACTGTCCTATCGCACTGAACAATCACACTGTCCCATCGCACTGAACAATCACACTGTCCGATTGCACTGAACTATCACACTGTCCCATCGCACTGAACAATCACACTGTCCCATCGCACTGAACAATCACACTGTCCGATCGCACTGCTCAATCAGACTGTCAGATCACACTGAACAATCACACTGTCCCATCGCACTGAACAATCACACTGTCCCATCGCACTGAACAATCACACTGTCCCATCGCACTGAACTATCACACTGTCCCATCGCACTGAACAATCACACTGTCCGATCGCACTGCTCAATCACACTGTCCGATCACACTGAACAATCACACTGTCCCATCGCACTGACCAATCACACTGTCCGATCACACTGCTCAATCACACTGTCCGATCGCACTGCTCAATCACACTGTCAGATCACACTGAACAATCACACTGTCCTATCGCACTGAACAATCACACTGTCGCATCGCACTGAACAATCACACTCTCGCATCGTACTGAACAATCACACTGTCCCATCGCACTGAACTATCACACTGTCCAATCGCACTGAACAATCACACTGTCCGATCGCACTGCTCAATCACACTGTCAGATCACACTGAACAATCACACTGTCCGATCGCACTGCTCAATCACACTGTCAGATCACACTGTCCAATCACACTGTCCGATCGCACTGACCAATCACACTGTCCCATCCCACTGACCAATCACACTGTCCCATCGCACTGAACAATCACACTGTCCCATCGCACTGAACAATCACACTGTCCCATCACACTGAACAATCACACTGTCCCATCGCACTGAACAATCACACTGTCCCATCGCACTGAACAATCACACTGTCCCATCGCACTGCTCAATCACACTGTCCCATCACACTGAACAATCACACTGTCCCATCGCACTGAACAATCACACTGTCCCATCGCACGGAACAATCACACTGTCCCATCACACTGAACAATCACACTGTCCCATTGCACTGAACAACCACACTGTTCCAACGCATTGAGCAATCATTTGTAACTGTGGAAGGAAAATAGTAAGACATTGTGACGAATATTAAGGGGTTATTGACCTTCTTCTAGTATGTGATTTCAAAGTCTGTAATCACTTATCTGCGACTGATGTACGCTGTGTGAGTGGAATGTGCTTTGTAGACAAGGTGGGAAAATAACTGTGTCTGTGCTTCCTTGTTCCAAGGATCATCCCGTGTCTGCACTTGAGAAAGCCTGATATACTGTCCCGAGAACTCACCATACCTAGCTACAAGTAACTGACTCACATGCTTGCTTGTACTTTGAGAAAGAAGTGGTAACTTGTTTCTCTCAGGAATCATTGTTCCATAACCTGCCCTAACACAGCCGGCAGAGTAACTTTTAAGCTGATTGGTGTTTTGGGTTATCATCTGGAACATGCAGTGAAACTTCTCTGTTCTATTTTGTGTGAGAAGGTGCTTTTTGTCACGTTCTAGTATCAATTGTTTGGCGACAATAAAGTAGAAAGTATATTTTGACTATAAATAAGAGTGTAATCCATTGTTGAGCAGAGCTGTGGAGCTCCACTTTAGCAGTCTGGGCTCTTAATGATATCATGTAATAAAACCCTTTATTTTGAAACAATTCTCTGAGTTGGCCTGATCTATTCTGTCTGCTGCTCCTGAGGTTTATTTATCCGCAACAGTTTGGTGACGAAGATGGGAACCTCAGTCTAGTCTCCTAGCTGAAAGGGGACGGCTAGAAGAGCAGGATCCAGTAAAGAACCCGAAGCGGAAAAGGAGAAGCAAGACAGAAAGATGCCTTCCAAGTTGGGAAGGAAAATGCATCTCCTGTCTGAAAGGGAGAGACGGGTGTCCTGCGTCCTCGCTGAAAGGGGGACAGTAGGGGATGCTCATGGGAGTACCAAGGTAGCTACCGATTTATTCCGTGACCGAACTCAGAGATTTGTGGAAAGACAGAGGAATCACACCAGTGAGCGCTTATTGTGTAGATAGTGTGAATAAAGAAACTTTGTGTTGTCTTAACTGAAATTGAAATCCTAAACAGGAAAAACGGGAAGTGCGAGCAATCTATCGGCTGGCGCTGATCCTGCTAATAAAGGAGTTCCGGAGGTAAGACGAAGGCTTTGAACACTCAACTGCAGGTAGGAAAAAAGACCACAAAAAAAAAGATTGAAAAGATAAAACAAATAGGAGACCCCTTAGTCCGGTTTGGATCCCTGGCGGATATGGTAATCAGAGAGACTGGAGGTGATCGTTATGCAGTAACATTCAGTAGTGAGTGGTCACATGGGGATTGGCCTTATAGGGGAAGCTTTAATTTGAGACTAATCCAGCACTGGGAGGACGCCACCCGAAATAGGGACGGCGACACAAATTGGGATGCTGATTACATGTAAAGATGTTTTAAACGATGGAAGGAGGTGGCTAAAAGACACCAACCTCCAAAGAAAAAGGAGATGAAGCAGCCTGAAACAAAGAAGGCTGGGGTTGAAACAAAACCTCATGGGACTTTATCCCCAACTCTCCGTACCGGCCAGTGCCCCACCAGTACCCAGTAGTGAAATAGACAATTTAATAATGATGACGGCTGCCTTGGGTCGACCCGCACCCACTCCTTACAACTTCCCTATGCTAGAAGTTCAGGCACCTGACACCCCCAGGGGAGCAGACATCACTGTAACCAGAGAAGGGTATCAGGAAAGAGGAATTGAAGCTGAGGGAGCTGAAGGAACTGTTAGCAGTACTAGAAATGAAAAAAAAAAGCCTGAAAATGCAAAACGAAACAGGCAGGAAAAGAGAAAAAGAGAATGGAGGATAAGCTTTTAACAGACACCTTCATTATATCTGAAACAGCCCTGTTTCCCCTGCTGGGTTGACAGACCCTTTGTAAATGAGGGGCAACCCTGCACTATACTTCTGAAGGGATATCATTTCACCGGAGAGGCTGTGTCGCGCTGTGTCGCATCGCCATCTTCTCTTCCCACCTCCTTTTACTCTGCTGTACTGGGACAAGAAGCCCGAATAGAATACTTTAACGAAAAGGAGGGGAGAATTATGTTAAAGTCTAAGAGCTGGGAAACATCCTTTGAAAAGCAACAGCCCCCAGCAGAAGACCCTCTTCCGCCTAGAGCCTGAGTGCGGCTACCAGGGAACCTGTGGGCCCAACATAGCAATCATGTGGGAAGGGCCCAAACTGCTCCGGAGCATAAAGTTACTGTAAAAAAGAATGAGCCACTGCCCTGTATTGAACAGTACCGTACAGCTACTGAAGCTGAAGAAGGTATCGCTCCAGTAATTGACTCATTGCAGCAAGGGGTGCTGGAGAAGACACGAAGCCTGTGCAACACCCCGATATCACCTATTCCAAAAATAGGCTGAAGAAATGAGTGACATTTTGTGCAGAACCTAAGAGCCATTAATAAGGTAGTCATCCCTATCACTCTGCTGGTGCCGGACGCCAACATTGTGCTTACTTCTACACCTGCGGGAGCGAGTACCTCTACTGTAGTCGATCGGTGCTCAGCATTTTCTCCATACCTGTGCATGAGGATAGCCAGTATTTTTTTGCCTTTACTTATCAGAATGAGCAGTATACGTGGACACGTCTGCCCCAGGGACATACTGAAAGCCCCGCAGTTTATGCTGCAGCTGAGTTAAAAATGATTTGGCCGAATGCCAGCTGTCCGAATATTCCACACTGATTCAGTATGTAGACAACATCAGGGCCACAATGTCTGACCGATTCCTTAACACTCCTTGAACTTTTGGCGAGAAGAGGGCACACGGTGTCTGTGGAGAAAATGCAGTTCTGCCAAGAGACTGTCCAGTACCTTGGATTCCAGCTCAGTAAAGGTTGGCAAAGTTTGGGAAGGGATCGAACAAAAGCAATAAAGAAGGTCCCAGTCCTCAAAACAAAAAAAGGAGAAATGACATTCTTTCTTTCCTGGGCATGGCAGGGCACTGTTGACAGTGGATTCCGGAATACCGGGAGAGGGATGCAGTAATTGAAAAGGGAGCCCCTCGTCGTGGAATGGACACCGGAAAGGGAGAAAGCCTTCCATGACCTAAATGTAATGGTAGAAAAATCTATTCCTATTGTATTGGATCACCCGTGTACTGTGATAGTACCCCATGCTGTAATGCTACTCTTGAATTCAGTTGCTACTCAGCATTTTACCACGGCTAGAAGGACAGGTTGTGAGGTGATTCTTCTCTCTCGATCCAACTGTACATACAAAAGATCTCCGGCTATTAATCCAGCTACATTTGCTCCATTACCATCTGCACAGCAGGCTGGGAATGACCATGACTGTCTGCTCGCAGTGGAAGCCACTACTACTGCCCCACCAGATCTGAGAAGCAAACCTATTGGTAACCCTGATTTAATAATTTTCACAGATGGCTCTTTGCACCGCCCAAGAGATGATCTGTTGCTGGCAGGGTATGCTATAGTAACTCCCCACAAGACAGTAGAAACTTACGCCTTGACAATGGGAACATCAGCGCAGGCGGCAGAACTCCACGCCGTTACCCGAGCTTGCTTGCATTTTGGCCAAAGGAAAAGCTGCCAATGTTTATTGCGACTCACGCTATGCGTTTGCGATAGCACATGACTTTGGGTGATTGTGGAAAAATGCAGGATTTATCACCTCGTCGGGGAGAGCGATTAATCACGCCTCCGTCGTACTGAGCCTTTTAGAAGCTATACAGTTGCCTCAGATTTTAGTAATAATTAAGCGCGAGGCACACACCTCAGCCGAAAATGAGATCTCCAAGGAGAACCGGTTTGCAGGCATGGTTGCAAAACAGGTGTCCCTTCAGCGACAACCTGTGCAGCAGACCCCTCGTGTTGAATCGGGAGGGAAGCAGCTCCCTGTGTGTATGGACGTCCAGCTGTTGCAGGAAGCCCAAAATCTTGCCCCACAGCAAGAGGAATGTGCCTGGAGCAAATCTGCATGTTACCAGTGTACAGTGCCGGGCTATGGCATCACCCAGACGGCTGAGTAGTGTGCCCGCATAGTTTATTTTTGCCCCTGGCTTGCCTGGCACATGGCCAGGCTCACATGGGCAAAGGAGGGATGCAGCATCCCATCACTCAACAATGGTACGCCCCTGCAAATTGACTTTGTACATATGCCTGCTGAAAGAGGTTTAAGTATGTATTGGTAATAATAGACATGTTTTTCCAATGGGCAAAGGCCTGGGAGGAGGGATGCAAGCACTGTGGTGAACATATTGATGAAAGGAATTATACCCAGCTTTGGAATTCCCCTAGAGATAAATAGTGACAGGGGAACCCATTTTACAAATAAATTAGTACAGCCTTGGGGTTCCAATAGAAACTGCATCTCCCCTACTAGCCTCAGTCCTCAAGTATGATAGGAAGAGCACACGGGGAAGTAAAAGCAGCTTTGACAGAAGTTTGTCAGCAAAACGGTCTGGGACGGCCAGAGGCTGTCAGAAGGCAGGGAAACTGTATGAGAGGGTCCGGCAAGTCCAGGCACCTTTAACTGAAGGTAACGTGCTTCCGTTGAGCCGGGAGACAGAATATATGTGAGATCAATGAATAAGGATTCTCCCTCTCCCAGGTGGAAAGGCCCCTACCCAGTGCTGCTGACGATGCCACCAGGTGCGAGTTGCTCCACGACGAGGACGAAATAAAACACTGAACAAGTGATGTCTTTGCTGAGAGAGAGGAGAACGGTGCTGAGAACCAAGAACAAAGTGTTACTGAGAGACTGGACAAGAAATCTATTCTAACCTGCACCTCATATTATATACATAGTGTCTGATTATTAACAAAATATGACTAACATGAAGGAAGTAGTGATAATAATCAAGTTGAGGGTGGGATTGGTTGATTACCTAACAGCATTGGAGGGCAAATACAAAGAAAGAGGAAAGTGGGGAAGAAGTGGGAAGGAGGGATCCGTGCATTAGTAGGGAAAGAATGTTGTACCTACTTAAGACATAAGACCATAAGACAAAGGAGCAGAAGTCAGCCATTCGGCCCATCGAGTCTGCTCCGCCATTTTATCATGAGCTGATCCATTCTCCCATTTAGTCCCACTCCTCCGCCTTCTCACCATAACCTTTGATGCCCTGGCTACTCAAATACCTATTAATCTCTGCCTTCAATACGCCCAATGACTTGGCCTCCACTGCTGCCCGTGGCAACAAATTCCATAGATTCGCCACCCTCTGGCTAAAAAAATTTCTTCGCATCTCTGTTTTGAATGGACGCCCTTCAATCCTTAAGTCATGCCCTCTCATACTAGCATCGCCCATCATGGGAAACAACTTTGCCACGTCCACTCTGTCCATGCCTTTCAACATTCGAAATGTTTCTATGAGGTCCCCCCTCATTCTTCTAAACTCCAAGGAATACAGTCCAAGAGCGGACAAACGTTCCTCATATGTTAAGCCTCTCATTCCTGGAATCATTCTAATGAATCTTCTCCGTACCCTTTCCAACGTCAGCACATCCTTTCTTAAATAAGGAGACCAAAACTGCCCACAGTACTCCAAGTGAGGTCTCACCAGTGCCTTATAGAGCCTCAACATCACACCCCTGCTCCTATACTCTATTCCTTTAGAAATGAATGCCAACTTTGCATTCGCCTTCTTCACCACCGACTCAACCTGAAGGTTAACCTTAAGTGTATCCTGCACGAGGACTCCCAAGTCCCGTTGCATCTCAGAACTTTGAATTCTCTCCCCAGTTAAATAATATTCTGCCCATTTATTTCTTCTGCCAAAGTGATTAACCATACACCTTCCAACATTGTATTTCATTTGCCACATCTTTGCCCATTCTTCCAATCTATCCAAGTCTCTCTGCAGACTGTCTATTTCCTCAGCACTACCGGCCCCTCCACTTATCTTCGCATCGTCAGCAAACTTAGCCACAAAGCCTTCTATTCCATAATCCAAATCGTTGATGTACAACGTAAAAAGAAGCGGCCCCAACACGGACCCCTGTGGAACACCACTGGTAACTGGCAGCCAACCAGAATAGGATCCCTTTATTCCCACTCTCTGTTTCCTGCCAATCAGCCAATGCTCTATCCACGTATGTAACTTTCCTGTAATTCCATGGGCTCTTATCTTGTTAAGTAGCCTCATGTGTGGCACCTTGTCAAAGGCCTTCTGAAAATCCAAACATACAACATCCACTGCATCTCCCTTGTCTAGCCTACTGGTAATTTCCTCAAAAAATTGTAATTGGTTTGTCAGGCAGGATTTTCCTTTAAGAAATCCATGCTGAGTTCTGCCTATCTTGTCATATGCCTCCAGGTACTCCGTAACCTCATCCTTGACAATCGACTCCAACAACTTCCCAACCACCGATGTCAAGCTAACAGGTCTATAATTTCCTTTTTGCTTCCTTGCCCCCTTCTTAAATAGCAGAGTGACTTTTGCAATCTTCCAGTCCTCTGGAATCATGCCAGAATCTATCGACTTTTGAAAGATCATCGCTAATGCCTCCGCAATCTCCACAGCTACTTCCTTCAGAACACGAGGGTGCATTTCATCTGGTCCGGGAGATTTATCTACCTTTAGACTATTCAGCTTCCTGAGCACTTTCTCTGTCGTAATTGTGACTGCGCACACTTCTCTTCCCTGACACCCTTGAGTTTCCGGTATACTGCTGATGTCTTCCTCAGTGAAGACTGATGCAAAATACTCGTTCAGTTCCTCTGCCATCTCCTTATCTCCCATTACAATTTCTCCAGCATCATTTTCTATCGGTCCTATACCTACTCTCACCTGTCTTTTACTCTTTATATACTTGCAAAAGCTTTTAGTATCCTCTTTGATATTATTAGCTAGCTTCCTTTCAGAGTTCATCTTTTCCCTCTTAATGACCTTCTTAGTTTCTTAGTTTCCTTTTGTAAGGTTTTAAAAACTTCCCAATCCTCTGTCTTCCCGCTAATTTTGCTTCCTTGTATGCCCTCTCCTTTGCTTTCACTTTGGCTTTGACTTCTCTTGTCAGCCACGGTTGCATTCTTTTTCCATTCGAAAATTTCTTCTTTTTTAGAATATACCTGCCTTGCACCTTACTCACTTCTCGCATAAACTCCAGCCACTGCTGCTCTGCCGTCTTTCCCACCAGTGTCCCTTTCCAGTTAACTTTGGCTAGTTCCTCTCTCATGCCACTATAATTTCCTTTACTCCACTGAAATACCTACACATCAGCTTTCGGCTTCTCTTTTTCAATTTTCACAGTGAACTCAATCATGTTATGATCACTGCCTCTTAAGGGTTCCTTCACCTCAATCTCTCTAACCACCTCCGGTTCATTACACAATACCCAATCCAGTACAGCCGATCCCCTAGTGGGCTCAACAACAAGCTGTTCTAAAAAGCCATCTCACAGACATTCTACAAATTCTCTCTCTTGAGATCCAGTGCCGACCTGATTTTCCCAATCCACTCGCATGTTAAAATCCCCCACAATTATCATAACACTGCCCTTCTGACAAGCGTTTTCTATTTCCTGTTGTAATTTGTAGTCCACATCCCTGCAGCTGTTTGGAGGCCAATAAATAACTGCCATCAGGGTCCTTTTACCCCTGCTATTTCTTAGCTCAACCCATAAAGATTCTGCACCTTCCGATCCTATATCACCTCTTTCTAATGACTTAATATCATTTCTTAGCAATAAGGCCATGCCACCCCCTCTGCCTACCTTCCTATCCTTCTGATACACCGTGTATCCTTGGACGTTCGGCTCCCAGAGACATGCATCCTTTAGCCACGTCTCAGTGATGGTCACAATATCATACCTGCCAATCTGTAGCTGTACGACAAGATCATCCACCTTATTCCTTATGCTGTGTGCATTTAAGTATAACACCTTAAGACCAGTATTTGGTACTGCAACTTTATTGCACTGCAACTCATCCCAATGGCTACAAATTTGCCCCATCACCTGCCTGTCCTTCCTGACATCTTTACTGCTCACTATCTTAGATTTATTTCTGTTTTCCCCTTCCTCCGCTCTATCATTCCAGTTCCCATCCCCCTGCCAAATTAATTTAAACCCTCCCTAACAGCTCTATTAAACCTTCCCGCCAGGATATTGGTCCCCTTCGGGTTCAGGTGTAACCTGTCCATTTTGATCAGGTCATACTTCCCCCAGAAGAGATCCCAATGATCCAAGAATCTGAAGCCCTGCCCCCTGCATCAGTCTCTCAGCCACACATTCATCTGCCTGATCCTACTATTCTTGCCCTTGCTAGCACGTGGCACAGATAGCAAGCCCGAGATTACTACCCTGGAGGTCCTGCTTCTCAGCTTCCTTCCTAACTCCTGGAAATCTCTCTTCAGGACCTCCTCCCTTGTCCTATCTATGTCATTGGTACCAACATGTACCAAGACAACTGGCTGCTCACCCTCTCCCTTCAGAATATTCTGGACCCGATCCGAGACATCCCGTACCCTGGCACCTGGGAGGCAACACACCATGTGGGTATCTTTATCAGGCTCACAGAATCTCCTGTCTCTTCCCCTGACTATGGAATCCCCTATGACTACCACATTCCTCTTCTCCCTCCTTCTCTCCTACACAACAGCACCAGGCTCAGTGCCAGAGACCCGGTCACCGTGGGCGTCCCCTGTCAGGTCATCCCCCTCAACAGCATCCAGAACAAGATATTTGTTGCTGAGGGGGACAGCCACAGGTCTGCTCTCCACTATCTGGGCATTTCCCTTCCCTCTCTGACAGTGACCCAGTTTTCTGACCCCTGTAGCCTAGGGATGACTACCTCCCTGTAGCTCCTGTCTATCACCTCTTCACTTTCCCTGATAAGCAGTAGGTCATCAAGCTGCAGCTCCAGATCCCTAACACGGTCTCTGAGGAGCTGCATCTCGGTGCACCTGGAGCAGATGTGGCCATACCTGATGCTTCAGAAAATGTGACCCATGTGTTAGAACACATGACCCAGTTGCAAGATAGAATACGCAGACTGAACTCTCAAGCCCCTCCAGAAGGCTGGCATTTCTTTAGGTGGGTTAAATCAGTGTCAGGAGAAGGAATATTTCCTGGCTACAGCCCCTCGCTAACGGCCTCATTGCCCTGGTCTGCTTGGCGGTAGTAGTCCATTGTGTCATACAACTATGCATTCGCTGGGTCTGCGCACGAGATGGTAGCTTTACTCTCTGCGCAATCACACATCACGGGAGACGGGATAGTTACGATGAAGAGGAATGTTGTGCTTATATTCCCGATGCCACAGAAGACTTAGGCCAGCACATTACGGAGAAGGTGAAGGAGATGAGGAAGGTGGGAGAACAGCTTGGAAAACTTCAACAGTGGAGGATCTTGGTGGGAAGGAATATGGGGATGGTTTTCTGGCTGGGGAAGCTGGATAACGTATGGAATAATAATAGTGGTAATGATATGTGTTTTAGGGTGCTGGGTATGTGGAACACTGAGCTTGTGCTGTTATCAGTTGATAAAGAGGATCTTCTCCGGCCCCGAGGGTGTTCCGGTGATATCCCAGATGGTAAAAGATAAAGCCAGCAAGGAGCACTGGTGGGGTGAAGAGGTGAAACCTTTCCCCTCTGGGTATGAGCCCCCTTATGAGGAAGAGGAGGAAATGTTAATCTAGAAGATTAACAAGGAAGGAACTGTGGAAGAAAAATAGTAAGACATTGTGACGAACATTAAGTTAACGACATTCTTCTAGTATGTGATTTCAAAGTCTGTAGTCACTTATCTGCGACTGATGTACGCTGTGTGAGTGGAATGTGCTTTGTAGACAAGGTGGGAAAATAACTGTGTCTGTGCTTCCTTGTTCCAAGGATCATCACATGTCTGCACTTGAGAAAGCCTGATATACTGTCCCGAGAACTCACCATACCTAGCTACAAGTAACTGACTCACATGCTTGCTTGTACTTTGAGAAAGAAGTGGTAACTTGTTTCTCTCAGGAATCATTGTTCCATAACCTGCCCTAACACAACAGGCAGAGTAACTTTTAAGCTGATTGGTGTTTTGGGTTATCATCTAGAACATGCAGTGAAACTTCTCTGTTCTATTTTGTGTGAGAAGGTGCTTTTTGTCACGTTCTAGTATCAATTGTTTGGCGACAATAAAGTAGAAAGTATATTTTGACTATAAATAAGAGTGTAATCCATTGCTGAGCAGAGCTGTGGAGCTCCACTTTAGGAGTCTGGGCTCTCCATGATATCATGTAATAAAACCCTTCAGTCTGAAACAACTCTCTGAGTCGGCCTGATCTATTCTGACTGCCACTCCTGAGATTTATTTATCCACAACAGTACCATCACACTCAACAACCACACTGTCACATTGTACTCAACAACTACACTGTCCCATCGCACTCAATAGTCACTCTGTCACATTGTACTCAACCGTCACACTCACATTGTACTCAACAGTCACTCTGTCACATTGTACTCAACAATCATACTGTCCCATTGCACTCAAAAACCATATTGTCCCATCGTACTCAACAGTCACACTGTCCCATCGTACTCAACAGTCACACTGTCACATTGTACTCAACAACCACACTGTCAATTGTACTCAACAACCACACTGTCACATTGTACTCAACAACCACACTGTCACATTGTACTCAACAACCACATTGTCCCATCTCACTCAACAGTCACTCTGTCACATTGTACTCAACAACCACACTGTCCTGTCGCACTCAACAGTCACTCTGTCACATTGTACTCAACAGTCACTCTGTCACATTGTACTCAACAACCACACTGTCCCGTCACACTCAACAACCACACTGTCCCGTCACACTGAAAAACCACACTGTCCCGTCACACTCAACAACCACACTGTCACATTGTACTCAACAACCACACTGTCCCATCTCACTGAAAAACCACACTGTCCCATCACACTCAACAACCACACTGTCACATTGTACTCAACAACTACACTGTCCCATCGCACTCAATAGTCACTCTGTCACATTGTACTCAACAACCACATTGTCCCATCTCACTCAACAGTCACTCTGTCACATTGTACTCAACAACCACACTGTCCTGTCACATTGTACTCAACAGTCACTCTGTCACATTGTACTCAACAGTCACTCTGTCACATTGTACTCAACAACCACACTGTCCCATTGCACTCAACAAGCACACTGTCACATTGTACTCAACAACCACACTGTCCTGTCGCACTCAACAGTCACTCTGTCACATTGTACTCAACAACCACACTGTCCCGTCACACTGAAAAACCACATCGTCCCATCACACTCAATGATTGCACTGTTGCATTGCAGTCAACAATTGTACCGTCCCATCGGACTGAACAACCACACTCTCCCATCACACTCAACGGTCACCCTGTCGCATTGCAGTCAACAATCACACTGTCCCATCGCACTGAAAACCACATGGCCCATCACACTCAACAATCACTCTGTCACATTGCACTCAACAATCGTACTGTCCTGTGGCACTGAACAATCACACTGTCCCATCACAATGAACAAACTCATTGCCCCATCGCACTGAAATGTCATAGCGTCCCATCACAGTGAACGATCACACTGCCCCATTGCACTCAACATTCACACTGCCCACTGCAATGAATCATCACTCTGTCACTTCACACTGGACCATCACACTGTCCCATCAAGGTGAACCACCACACTGTCCATCACACTGAACTATCACACTGTCCTATCTCACTGAACTATCACACTGTCCCATCTCACTGAACTATCACACTGTCCCATCCCACTGAGCCATCACACTGAACAATCATAGTGTCCCATCACACAGAAGAATCACAGAGTCCCATCGCATTGAACAATCATATGTACCATCGTCCTCAACAATCATTCTGTCTGATCGTACTGAGCAACCATACTGTCCATCACACTGAACTATCACACTGTCCCATCCCACTGAACTATAACATTGTCCCATCAGACTGAACTATCACACTGTCCTATCTCACTGAACAATCACACTGTCCCATCGCACTGAACAATCACACTGTCCCATCCCACTGAACTATCACACTGTCCCATCGCACTGAACAATCACACTGTCCCATCCCACTGAACTATCACACTGTCCCATCGGACTGAACTATAACATTGTCCCATCGGACTGAAGATTCACACTGTCCCATCGCACTGAAGAATCATACTGTCCAATTGCTAATCTTTTTTCAGTATAATTCATAAATAATATTTTCTTAATTTTTCATTGAGTTTAAATCTTGAATGTTCCAGAACTTCATTAGTTTGGCTTCATCCTTACCTGACCCCTGTAACGTTGATTTTGAAATAAATAATATGTATTAAATTCCTAAACTCTTAGTTTGCATGTTCTCACAAGAGCTTTTAAAACACAGTTCAATTCGTGTGGGTTAGTTTTTGTACAATTTGTACAGTTTTTATGACAAAGAACTGCTGTTGCCAACACTTCTGTCATTACCAACACACAGCAGATTTTAGAGACGAATCAAGTTTTTTTCAAACAACTCTGGTTGCTGTGGAAATGAGAAGTGACAGGGGAGGATGTGGCTGTCCTGGCTGAAGACTGAGCTTTGATGTCCAGAAATGTGAGTAATATAAACCTTTACACCTCCTGATCTGGGAGCATGTTTATTATGTGTCATCACCAAATGAGTTACTATTCAAGTGTTTTAGCTGAGAAATAAATATCTGCACTTTATTTCTGTATACTTAAATTACATTTTGAAGCTAGCTCTCCAGTCAAGTTAGCAAGTAAGAGACTTAACCAATTTTTCTTTAAAATTGAGAATTGTCAATACCATCACATAATTGTCTGTGATGGTAAAATATACCATGCTGGTACTGACAGCTCTTTAGTTTAACAACTTTATTTCTATTGAAGTATAATTATAAAAGGTAAATATAATTTAAAATTACAGTGATTTTAATTAAATCGAACAAATTTCCACTTGGGTAATTTGGTTGAGCATACCCTGAAATAAGCTTATGTGATTTAGTTCGAAGTTGTCAAGATTGCCTCAAAATCATTAGCAGACCGATCAAACAAAATACAGACACAATTAAAGAAAACCCAGTGAAATATCAGCAGTACCTTGAAAGAAAAAGAGAGAGATACAAGAAGAAGTAGGGAAACAGGAAAACTTAAGATCATCTGACAATTACCAAAGCATGTGGAGGGTTGAGTAAATGACTTTGTCAGTGTTAAAAAAGTGTTCGTTGTTATGGACAGTTGAAAATTAATGATCTCTAGAATCTATTTGAAATTTGAATTGCTGCTTATTCCAGTTGGGGAGGGTTTGGCAGATGTTTCACTAGCATTGTTGCTTTTTTAAACAAGACTAGACAATGCCTGGTTTAGCCGTGCTGCCTATGTTCATGTTTCACGTGGATATTTTTAACGAAGTACTCCAGCCGCCTGCCTTAAAAACTGTGATCTTCTATGGAACTTTAATAAACAGCGCAGACGGTAAGGATGTGTTTTCAATTGTAAATGTTATTTCTTCTAGGTGGACAGATGTTTTCAGAGTTAATGTTAAACTAAAACCATTCTTTGTCAGTGTAAGAATTTTTTGACATTATCATCACAGTGTATATTTTGATAGGAAAGTTTGCTTAGTAATATTGGCCTGAACTCATTTGCTGGAGTCAAATAATTTGATGGCAAAATCAGCATTCTGTTAACAAGGGTTAAAGTTCCAATAGTCTAATTAGCAAACAAATTTTTTGTGGTTTAGCCAAGGAAAATATTGATATGCTTAAGAAAATGTGTCTCAAAAGTATATTCTCAGTTTATTAAAGGGCATGGGTTTTATTTGCAAGATTGACTTTGAAATCTTTGTCATTTATTTTAAATTAAATTCTGTATTTTGATGGTGTGATGGTAATGACAACCATCCATGAAAACTCTGTAAAAAAATGCCTTAAGATATTAAAGTTCTCAAAAAGGTTAATCAATGCCAAAATCTGGTCTTCATTCTGGAGCCTAAAGTAAAGGTTATAACATAACAAAACAAATTTTCAGGAAATTTCTTTTTTCAGAATTTCAAGTGGTCAAAAGTGCCCTTAATTGAAGGATCACCTTCAATAGAACACTTTCTATCCTGTATTCACCTTTTTCAATTTTTTCCACCTTTTGCATTGCAACTCATCTTGTTCACTGCAATGTTGCGTTATCATCAGCCTCTCCTTGCCAGGGGTCTCTCTACACATTTCCTCTGTTTGTAAACCAACTACCTCATCCTCAGCACTATCACTCTGATTCCCATCCCTCTAAACATGCTTATCTTTCAATGTAGCCAGCCATTTCTGCTTTTATTATTATTATATAGAGTTATTACCTTGCAGTATTTATTATTTATAAATTTCAACCGTTTGGAGCCTTTTTTTTTAACTCGGCTATCTTTCTTCCCCCTTATGAAGAAAAAATGCTGCACTTTTTTAAAAACTCGAACATCGCTCTCTCCTTTCTGAAAAGAAACATGCTATGCTTTTTTTAAACTCAAATATCCCTCTCTCCTTTCTGAAAGAAACTTGCTGTGCTTTATTTTAACTCAACCGTCTCACAGTGCTTCAACGGGTAGGTAGTCGGCTCAGGTTCGTTTTAAGACTTTCTTGTCACCACTGTTATGCTTTGTAACTCCAGAAACTAATTGAAAGAAAAATATGGGAGCTGACGATAACTCGTATATGTTTAGTTTTACTTTTAGTGAGATGTGCACATATGACGTGGTAGTGGAAGGACTAATGCCATTCATTGTAACCAATAATGAATTATATCATCTCAAAGACTGCTTACTCAAACAATATATTTACAATATTAGTTAAATATAAAATATTAAGTGCACCAAACTATCAGGGACGACGGCAGAACATCAATGGCTGGAGTATCTGGGGACAATTCAGAAGACGTAGAATAGATGTATCCCGAAGATGAAGTAGTATTCTAGGGAGAAGATGATTCAACCGTGGCTGACAAAGGAAGTCAAAGACAGCATAACAGCAAAGGAGAGCGCATTGTAAGGAGACTCTGTACACGCGCCTCTTGAAATGCATGGGCTTTCCCTGGGAGTCCAGTTTTCTCCCGCAGTCCAAAGCATACTGGATAGGTTCATTTGTCTTTGTAATTTGTCCCATGATTAGGTTCGGTTTAATCAGGGTTATTGGAGGTTACTGGGATGGCACGTCTAGAAGGGTGAAAGGCCTACTCCGTGCTGTATCTCTAAATAAAAATATAAAAAGGACAAACAGAAGCAGAGGCAGTGCATGTGGTTTATTTGGATTATCACAAAGCCCTTGACAAAGTGCCACTCGTGAGGCTGCTTAACAAGATAAAAGCCCGTGGTATTACAGGAAAGATGCTAGCATGGATAGAAGGTTAGTGCTGAGGAAGACAAATGCAATTTTAGCATTCATTTCCAGAGAACTAGATTATAAAAGCAAGGAAGAACACTCTTGGAATATTGTGAGCAGCTTTGGGTTCCTGATCTAAGATGTGTTGGCATTGGAGAGGGTCCAGAGGAGGTTCACAAGAATGACCCCAGGAATGGAAGTGTTAACGTATGAGGAGCATTTGATAGCTCTGGACTGTACTTGCTAGAGTTTAGAAGAATGGGGGGAGATCTGATTGAATCCTATCAAAAACTGAAAGGCCTAGATAGAGTGAATGAGGAGAGAATATTTCCTATAGTGGGGGCATCTAGGATCAGAGGGCACAGCCTCAGGGTAGGGGGATGTCCATTTAGAACAGAGATGAGGTGGGATTTCTTTAGCCGGAGGGTAATGAATCTGTGGAGGTATACTTAAAGTGGAGGTTCTTGGTTAGTCAGAGTCTCAAAGGTTACTGGGAGAGGGCAGGAGAAAGGGGTTGAGAGGGATAATAAATCAGCCATGATAGAATGGCAGAGCAGACTCACTGGGCTGAATAGCCTAATTCTGCTCCTGTGTGTTACGTACCCCGTAACTGGGTTGCCAAACCAGCAGAAATGGATCACTCAGTTGGAGTCTGGATTACTAGAACTAAGAAAGTACAAGCAACACAGTAATCGAAAGGATAATAAATGCAACAGTTCAGCAATGATAAACACACATGTGCACAGAATTAAGATAACAGGATCAATCAAGCTCTATCGTTGTCTAGGGGTAAATGACCAATTTCAAAGTGACACAAAGTCCAGTTCAATTTAGTTCAGTTCGCAGTAATCGTTGCCATGGCGACGGACAACGTGGGGGGAGAGAGAGAGAGAGAGAGAACGGGAACGACTGATCATTCAGAAACGGCTTCCACTCACAGACGGCGATATTGCTCACGAGCAGCTTTTGGGCGGGTCCTTTGTGATGTCACCTGAGGTCACCGACTGTGACCCCTCCTCCAGATGTGGTCGATCCTCTGTAGTGAACCCGGCACCCAAGCGAGGGTGGACACACACCGGGTTCCCGCTGATCGTACCTTTCCACCCTGTGCGTTTAAGGCTGATCCCCCGATCAGCCGTTCAAGAACTTCCCACCGACTTGTGAGAGGCGCACCGCTTCCAGGGTCTCGTTACCTCGGGTGTCGTGTGTGTCCTGCCTTAGCGAACCTGTCCCTTTTTATCCCCCTGCTGGGGTATCGCCTGCCCATCACTTCAAACAGTTCAGGGTTCAAAGGGGGAGCCGATCTTGACAATACCCAGACTGATGGCTCCTTCATTAACATCTCCAAATGCTGCTTCATTGTGTTCCTTATCTCTCCTTCTCCTGAGGACAGGTGGCAGACCAACTGCTGATGCCACTGGTGCCAGCCCAGGCCAGCTAACATCTTAATTTATGTGTATTCTCGTCACATGTGTCTTATGGAAAGATTCAAAGAAGTGTTTGGAGAAACACAACATTCGAGGAGTCTCTTTCCCATTGTCTATCCATGGAAAATGGGTTTCTGGGATTGGAGGGAGAAAGCTGAGTTTGCATATCAGGAACATGTGGACATCCAGCCTTGCCATAAGTAGAGAGAAGAGTGGACTACTTACAAACTGCAGCTCAACCTCCTCATCACATCCCAGAAGCCATTTCCTGTTCCCCTCTGTGGAAGGATCTGTAGTACCCACATCAGTTGTCTTAGAATCAGACTGGAAGCAATATCCTTCATCCCTCTCCCTCACGTAGCATCACAAACAGACGGACCGTCTTTAATGACTTTGCCAATTGATTCCTGACTTTCCAGCACATTAAAAATGCTTTCTTGCTGCAGAGATCTGGGATTTCCAGAAAGTAATGCAAAGGATAATTTAGGAATGCAAGTTTCTGAGTGTAAGGTCGAAGTGTGATACCATACTGTGATACAAAAAACAGACAATGAGTTCTGCTGTGATAAAGAACTTTCAATTGCCATTCTAAGTAACACAATAGCACTGAGCACTCTATTGAATTTTTTTATCACCTTATGAAGTTATAGAGGTTCATAGAACAGTATAGCACAAGCCCTTCATCCCATCATGTTTGTGCTAGCCGGATTAAACTAAACTCATCTTATTTCAAGTGTCAGTCTTAAATGTTGTTAATCTATCAGCTGCCAGCATCTCTCCTGGTAGCACATTACGTTTCAGGCACATTTCAATCACTGAGCTTAAAAAACACCATATATCTTATAGCAACAGCTTCTATCATTTGACATTTCCACCTTGGGGGAATTAACTCTATCTTCACCTCTCACAACTTTATAAACTTCTATCAGGTCAGAATCAGGTATAGTAGCACTGGAATGTATGTCCTAAAGAAGGGCTTTGGCCTGAAATGTTAACTGTTTATTCAATTTCATAGATGCTGCCTGACTTGCTGAGTTCCTCCAGCATTTTGTGTCTATTGCTCCAGATTTCGAGCATCTGCAAAATTTCCTGTCACGAAATTTGGTATTTTGCAGCAACAATACACAATAATAAAAATACCTATCAATTACATTGAGAAATGTACATAAAAAACAAGTACCATCGTGCAGAAAGAGAGCAAACAATGAGGTAGTGTACACGGGTTCATTGTCCATTCAGGAATCTGATGGTGGAAGGGAAGAAGCTGCTCCTGTCTGTTTGTTTAGGCTCCTGTACCTCCTCCTTAGTGGTAGGAATTAGAAGAGGGCATTCCCCTCAGCCTCGAATGCTCCACACGAATCAGCGCGGGTGTGTCCAACCTCTTCTTATAGAGAGAAGTCTCCAATTCAGGCAGCATTCAAGCAAACAACAGGAATTCTGCAGATGTTGGAAATTCAAGCAACATACATCAAAGTTGCTGGTGAACGCAGCAGGCCAAGCAGCATCTGTAGGAAGAGGTGCAGTTGACGTTTCAGGCCGAGACCCTTCGTCAGGACTAACTGAAGGAAGATCTAGTAAGAGATTTGAAAGTGGGAGGGGGAGGGGGAGATCCAAAATGATAGGAGAAGACAGGAGGGGGAGGGATGGAGCCAAGAGCTGGACAGCATTCAAGCAAACCTCTTTTGCACTCTCTCCAAAACATCTACATCCTTCCTGCAATGTGGTGATCAAATACTGCAAAGATGCCCAGAATACATCTGCAACATGACATTTATAATCAATGCCCCAACTGATAAAAGCAAGTAGGTCTTTACACCCTGGTTATGTAATCTGATGTATTAGGCCCGAATCCTTCCACCTGTTTCCTGTCCAAGTATCTAAATAGACTTGGGGCTCAGATCAAGGTATGGTATGAGGACAGGGGCTGTCACTGCAAGGCCAGCACTGAGGAAGTACAAGCTGAACCTGTGGTTTGATGAAATTTCTATTACCAGCTAATGTTTGCATTTAAGTGACCAAATGAAGCTTTAGGTGTTCATTACAACATCTGGCCTTTAATTACTCAAAGAAAATGTGTGTCCTGGGAAGCTGCAGAGATTGAAATTTCCTCCACAGAATGGTTGCTGAGGGTCCTGGTGGGTCAAAGACATTGGAATTCTTGGTTTGGAGTGTCCACTGCCAAACAATGAAGACTTTCTTCTTCATTGCAGAATATCAGAATCCTGGGTTTCTGGGACCTCTGAGCACACCCCGTCTCCCATGTCCACCTCATCTTCTTCCACTGCTGTTCAACATGCGTGAGGTGCTGTTGCTGGCAAGCGTATGTGCATTGTGTTTTAAAACAACAGCGAGGACACGACTCGGAAGGAGCTGGAGGGGTTGAGTCATAGTCATAGAGCACTACAGTACAGAAACATCTCCAGCACATCTAATCCATGCCAAATTTTTATTCTACCTAGTACCATTGACCTACATCTGGACCATAGTTCTCCACATACCTCCCATCTAGATACTTACCCACACTTCTCTTAAATATTACATTCAAGCCTGCATCGGACACTTCTTGTACAGATTACAAGAACACATGTGGAAGAAAAGCAAATAAGTTTTACCAGCTTTTTGTCAAAAGTATATGCCCTGTTTATGTGGCCAGCCTACAATCTGCCCAATTTACTCCTTGGGTGGGAGGAGTAATGTTGTTAAAAGTAACACAAAACTTTGGTCTAAAGGACAATGCCTGTACCAAGCTCTATACATTGGTCTATTCCAGTCCTTGAGTTCCAGAGGAAGATTGATCTCACGCGGTGCACGTTTGGGGCAAGCGTGGGTCAAGACCAATGGGATGCCAACTTTGGTGTGTGTTCTGATTTTGAAGCTGCTGACTGTGCACGTATTCATCTCCCACAAAGACACACACACTTAGCTGGCTAAATATACATCACTTAAGTTACGAAACACCTTGGAGTGACACAGCTCCAACAACTGGGTCTTTTCACAGGGTGAAATATAATCAGATGGCAAGACAATGACCAAGATTAGCTAAGAGGAGGAAAGGAGAGCTGAGTTCGGGAAGGAATTCAGGGCCATGACAGCTGAAGGCTGGACTGCCAACATCTGTGGGGATGGAGGAAAATTCTCCCTGGCCTCTGCAACACCCAGCTGTCGATGCTGGAGTACATAGGCAGATATATTTTTAATTCCCCCTGGCCTCTGCAACACCCAGCTGTCGATGCTGGAGTACATATATGGTAATGCTCACAAAGATGTCTGTCTGCTGGAAAATTTCAGAACAGCAGTCAATATCTCTGCTGACAGACACTGGATGGAAAAGCGTCTCTTCTCCCTCCATTCTCAAGGGCCCGAGATAGAAGAACATTTGTGGAGAAATAAAGCAAAGCAACCTGCCTTTTGCATCAGTCAGCTTTATTTTTGATGAGAAACCAGAAACGTAAGAGCATGTTGCACAGTCAGTCAGTAACTGAACACAGCAAGAAACTGTCAAAGCCAGGAAGCTAAGCAGCCCCTACAACCCTGCACAGCTGAACCTCACACCGGGGAAACAGGAGGGGGGGTGTACCAGGACTCTGGGTGTGGTACAGTAAACCTCACACCGGGGACACGGTGGGGGGGGGGGGTGTACCAGGACTCTGGGTGTAGTACAGTAAACCTCACACTGGGGACACGGGGTGGGGGGGGGTGGGTGTACCAGGACTCTGGGTGTAGTACAGTAAACCTCACACCGGGGACACGGTGGGGGGGGGGTGAGTACCAGGACTCTGGGTGTCGTACAGTAAACCTCACACCGGGGACACGGTGGGGGTGGGGGGGTGAGTACCAGGACTCTGGGTGTAGTACAGTAAACCTCACACCGGGGACACGGTGGGGGGGTGAGTACCAGGACTCTGGGTGTAGTACAGTAAACCTCACACCAGGGACACAGGAGGGTGGGTGTACCAGGACTCTGGGTGTAGTACAGTTAACCTCACACCAGGGACACGGGGGGGGGGGTGAGTACCAGGACTCTGGGTGTAGTACAGTAAACCTCACACCAGGGACACGGGGGGGGGGTGGGTGTACCAGGACTCTGGGTGTCGTACAGTAAACCTCACACTGGGGACACGGGAGGGGGTGGGTGTACCAGGACTCTGGGTGTAGTACAGTAAACCTCACACCGGGGACACGGGGTGGGTGTACCAGGACTCTGGGTGTAGTACAGTAAACCTCACACCGGGGACACGGTGGGGGTACAGGAGGGTGAGTACCAGGACTCTGGGTGTAGTACAGTAAACCTCACACCGGGGACACGGCGGGGGTGGGTGTACCAGGACTCCGGGTGTAGTACAGTAAACCTCACACCGGGGACACGGTGGGGGGTGGGTGTACCAGGACTCTGGGTGTAGTACAGTAAACCTCACACCGGGGACACAGGAGGGTGGGTGTACCAGGACTCTGGGTGTAGTACAGTAAACCTCACACCGGGGACACGGGGGGGGGAGGGTGGGAGTACCAGGACTCTGGGTGTAGTAAAGTAAACCTCACACCGGGGACACGGCGGGGCGGGGGGGTAGTACCAGGACTCTGGGTGTAGTACAGTAAACCTCACACCGGGGACATGGTGGGTTGGGGGGGGGGTGAGTACCAGGACTCTGGGTGTAGTACAGTAAACCTCACACCGGGGACATGGCGGTGGGGGTGTACCAGGACTCTGGGTGTAGTACAGTAAACCTCACACCGGGGACACGGGTGGGTTGGGGGGAGGGGTGGGTGAGTACCAGGACTCTGTGTGTAGTACAGTAAACCTCACACCGGGGACACGGTGGGGTGGGGGGGTGGGTGTGTACCAGGACTCTGGGTGTAGTACAGTAAACCTCACACCGGGGACACGGTGGGGTGGGGTGGGGGGGGTGAGTACCAGGACTCTGGGTGTAGTACAGTAAACCTCACACCGGGGACACGGGGTGGGGGGGGTGGGTGTACCAGGACTCTGGGTGTAGTACAGTAAACCTCACACCGGGGACACGGGGTGGGGGGGTGGGTGTACCAGGACTCTGGGTGTAGTACAGTAAACCTCACACCGGGGACACGGGTGGGTTGGGGGGGGGGTGAGTACCAGGACTCTGGGTGTTGTACAGTAAACCTCACACCGGGGACACGGCGGTGGGGGGGTGGGTGTACCAGGACTCTGGGTGTAGTACAGTAAACCTCACACTGGGGACACGGCGGGGGGGGGGGGTAGTACCAGGACTCTGGGTGTAGTACAGTAAACCTCACACCGGGGACACGGCGGGGGGGGGGTGTACAAGGACTCTGGGTGTAGTACAGTAAACCTCACACCGGGGACACGGGGTGGGGGGGGGTGGGTGTACCAGGACTCTGGGTGTAATACAGTAAACCTCACACCGGGGCATGGCAGGGGGGGGTGGGTGTACCAGGACTCTGGGTGTAGTACAGTAAACCTCACACCGGGGACACGGGGGGGGGGGGGTGGGTGTACCAGGACTCTGGGTGTAGTACAGTAAACCTTACACCGGGGACATGGCGGTGGGGGGGTGGGTGTACCAGGACTCTGGGTGTAGTACAGTAAACCTCACACCGGGGACACGGGGTGGGGGGGGGTGGGTGTCCCAGGACTCTGGGTGTAGTACAGTAAACCTCACACCGGGGACACGGGATGGGGGGGGTGGGTGTACCAGGACTCTGGGTGTCGTACAGTAAACCTCACACCGTGGACACAGCGGTGGGGGGGTGGGTGTACCAGGACTCTGGGTGTAGTACAGTAAACCTCACACCGGGGACACGGGTGGGTTGGGGGGGGGTGAGTACCAGGACTCTGGGTGTAGTACAGTAAACCTCACACCGGGGACACGGGTGGGTTGGGGGGGGGTGAGTACCAGGACTCTGGGTGTAGTACAGTAAACCTCACACCGGGGACACGGGTGGGTTGGGGGGGGGGGTGAGTACCAGGACTCTGGGTGTAGTACAGTAAACCTCACACCGGGGACACGGCGGTGGGGGTGTACCAGGACTCTGGGTGTAGTACAGTAAACCTCACACCGGGGACACGGGTGGGTTGGGGGGGGGGGCGGGTGAGTACCAGGACTCTGGGTGTCGTACAGTAAACCTCACACCGGGGACACGGGTGGGTTGGGGGGGGGGGGTGAGTACCAGGACTCTGGGTGTAGTACAGTAAACCTCACACCGGGGACACGGTGGGGGTACAGGAGGGTGAGTACCAGGACTCTGGGTGTAGTACAGTAAACCTCACACCGGGGACACGGCGGGGGTGGGTGTACCAGGACTCCGGGTGTAGTACAGTAAACCTCACACCGGGGACATGGTGGGGGGTGGGTGTACCAGGACTCTGGGTGTAGTACAGTAAACCTCACACCGGGGACACGGGAGGGTGGGTGTACCAGGACTCTGGGTGTAGTACAGTAAACCTCACACCGGGGACACAGGAGGGTGGGTGTACCAGGACTCTGGGTGTAGTACAGCAAACCTCACACCGGGGACACGGGGGGGGGGTAGGTGTACCAGGACTCTGGGTGTAGTACAGTAAACCTCACACCGGGGACACGGCGGGGCGGGGGGGTAGTACCAGGACTCTGGGTGTAGTACAGTAAACCTCACACCGGGGACATGGTGGGTTGGGGGGGGGGGTGAGTACCAGGACTCTGGGTGTAGTACAGTAAACCTCACACCGGGGACATGGCGGTGGGGGTGTACCAGGACTCTGGGTGTAGTACAGTAAACCTCACACCGGGGACACGGGTGGGTTGGGGGGGGGGCGGGTGAGTACCAGGATTCTGGGTGTAGTACAGTAAACCTCACACCGGGGACACGGTGGGGTGGGGGGGTGGGTGTGTACCAGGACTCTGGGTGTAGTACAGTAAACCTCACACTGGGGACACGGTGGGGTGGGGTGGGGGGGGTGAGTACCAGGACTCTGGGTGTAGTACAGTAAACCTCACACCGGGGACACGGTGGGGTGGGGTGGGGGGGGTGAGTACCAGGACTCTGGGTGTAGTACAGTAAACCTCACACCGGGGACACGGGGGTGGGGGAGTACCAGGACTCTGGGTGTAGTACAGTAAACCTCACACCGGGGACACGGTGGGGTGGGGTGGGGGGGGTGAGTACCAGGACTCTGGGTGTAGTACAGTAAACCTCACACTGGGGACACGGTGGGGTGGGGTGGGGGGGGTGAGTACCAGGACTCTGGGTGTAGTACCAAGTCACATGAGGCACAAAGGTGGGTCGGCACCCACACTGGCTTTGCTCATGTCCTGATCCCTGTGCAGCAGATGGTCTGTAGCGTGGGGAAAGAGGAAGGGAAGAGCTTCATGCCCACACATGGCTGCTCGCTAGTGTAAGGCATTGCTGACTCTGAGTCCAGGGTATACATCTTCACCAATACCCAGGGAAATGAGCAAGTTAGACAAGCACCGATGGACGACGGGGTGTGGGGGGGGTCGGGTGACATTCAATGGTCAATGAAATCCTCTTGCTCTGCACTCATCACAAGAGACCTTCTGTGAAGAATCACAGTAGCATAAACACTCAGTGTGATGTTATTACAGCTCAGGGCAACTGAGTTTAATTCCGGCAGCCTCTGCAAGCAAGCTTGTATATTCCTTCCCATGTGAGCCTGGGTTTGCTCTGGGTACTCCAGCTCCCCCTCAGTTCAAAGACGTACCAGTTAGTGGGATGATTGGTCATTGTAAATTCCCCCATGATGAGGTTAAATCAGTGGGTTTGCTGGGTACCATGGCTCACAGAGCTTGTTCCATGCCGGATCTCCAAGCAAATAAAAACATAAGCATCAGCAGCAGAGTGAAGTCAGGCTGAGCTCTGGCAGAAAGCTGGACTAACCAGGAAAACTTAAAGAATATTGAACTGACAAAAGTAATTGTATTGAAAGTGACAGGGCTTGTCAAGCCACTTGCCATTGGCAAGACCTGAGAGTGCCACACAGTTCTCCTTGCTGCCGCCGTCAGGCTGCTGGGAGGTCACAGTCTCCCAATTGGTGTAGTTGACCCGTGCACCCGTCATATCCACCCAGGTTCCCTCCACCGTGATGTCTGTCACTCCAATCCAGATGTTGCGGTTCTTTCCCACCTTCCTCCTGGCATACTGGAGCAGAGCCTGATTTTCCTCCTCATCCTCAGCCCAACCCAGGGTCCCACCATGTAGGATGCAGTCATCATATGCCTTGTGAAATGTCTTTTCTCCACTCATCGGCAAGTAGCACTTGTTGTCCACTTTCTTTCCTCGGAGGCACACTGGAAAAATAAGGACGGGATATATTACCAGAAGGCCATGTGGCGACTCAGTCAAGCACCCTCGGGTTGACTGGTGAGGTATAAACTGTGGATACGTCAGCATCTCTTGTCACTGAGCCACCTGCAGCTCAGTGGGTAATGCAGAGGCAAAGAGTGTGGGTTCATCTGAAAAAAGATAAAGGGCCACCCAGTTTCTCTGCATCCATAAGAGAAAGGAACCAAAACTGCTATTTGCCCCATTTGATCATACCTGGTTTGTCGTTTCCTCTCAAACTCATTCACCTGTCTCCTCCCCATTTCCTTTGACACCCTTAATAATCAAGAATACAGTATCTTGTTTATTTATACCAAATGACTTGTCCTCCACAATCATCTGTGGTAATAAATTCCAGAGATTTACCACTTTCTAGCTGAAGAAGTTCCTCGTCATCTCAGTTCTAAAGAGATGCCCTTCTACTCCTCTCGTCCTGCCCTCTCGTTATCAGTTCCCCCGCTATAGGAAGCATCCTCTCCATGTCCACTTTCTCCAGCACTTTCAGTATTAGGTAGATATCAACGTGTTCCTCCATATGATTCTAAACTCCAGTAATTACTAGCCCAGAGCCATCAAATGTTATTCATTCATTAACCCTTTCATCCCCAGAATCATTCATGTAAACCGCCTCTGCGGTCTCTCCAATACCAGCATACTCTTTCTTACATATGGGGCCCAAAACTGCTCGCAGCATTCCAAACGTGGTCTAACCAATGCAGTATAAATTGGATAAGGTGGGGGTTGGAAAATTGGATCAGTCACAATGAAATGGCGGGTAGACTCAATGGGCCAAATGGCCTAATTCTGCTGGGCTAACGGCCTTATAAAACCTCAGCATTAAATTATTGCTTTTAAATTCTAGTCCTCTTGAAATGAATGCTAACATTGCATTTCCTTCCTTATTACCAACTAAATGTGCAAGTTCATCTCTAGGGAATCCTGCACTAGGACTTATAACTCCCTTTGCACCTTTGATTTCTGAATTCTCTCCCTTTAGAAAATAGTCTATCCCTTTATTTCTTCTAACAAAGTGTATGGCTATCCACTTCCCTGCAACGTTTACCATCTGCTACTTCCAGGCCCATACTTGCAACCTCCCCAGGTTCTTCTGCAGACTCTCCATTTCCTCAACACGACCTGTTCATCCACCTGTCTTTGTATCATCTGCAAGCTGGGCCACAAAGCCATCAATTCTGTCACCCAGATTACATGAAAAGAGGCAGACCCTGCTGAACAGCATGTTACCAGCAAACAACTTGAAAAGCTCCCCTTTATCACCACTCTTTGCCTTCTGTCAGTCAGCCAATCTTCTATCCATGTAGTACATTTCCTGTAATAGCATGGACCCTAACTTGTTTAGCAGCCTCACGAACTACAGTTTGCCAAAGGCCTTCTGCAAATCCAAGTAAACAACATCATCTTTGTCTATGCTTTATCTCTGGCCACAGAGCAGTGCTAGAGGATCGGGAGTGGCACATGTTATCCCCTTCTAAAAAAAAGGGAATAGGGATACTCCTGGGAAAATAGACAAGTGGCATTCGGCAGGGATCTCTTCCGAGACACCCCAGTCTTCGGATTTTTATAAGTGACTTGGATGAGGAAGTGGAAGGATAGGTTAGTGATTTTGCAGATGTCACAAATGTTGATGGTATTATAATGGAACATTGAGCTGGGCTGAGAAATGGCAGATGGAGTTCACTCAGGAAAGTGTGAAGAGCAACACTTTGGAAGGTTGACTTGAAGGCAGAACACGGGATGAATGGCAATATTCATTAGATTGTGGAGCAACAGAGGGATCTTGTGGTTCACAGTTGGAGTGCAAGTTGACAGGCTGGTTAAGAAGGTGTATGGTGTGTTGGCCTTCATTCGTCAGGGATTGAGTTCAGGGGCTGTTGAAGCTCTATAACACTCTGGTTAGACCATGTTTGTAGCATTGTGTTCAGTTCTGGTCTTCTAGTTAGGAAGGATTAAGAAGCTTTAGAGAGGATGCAGAGGAGATTTACCAAGATGCTGCCTGGATTAGAGATCAGGTTGAATGCTAGGTCTCTTCTCTTTAAAGAGAAGGAGGATGAGAGATGATTTGATACAGGTGTCCAAGATGATAAAGGCATAGACAGACTGGACAGCCAGAAACTTTTTCCCAGACCAGAAATGGACAACACAAGGAGGCATAAGTTGAAGGCAGGGTTTCTCAACCAGGGTACCACGGAACCTTAGGGTTCTGCGAGAGGTTGCCGCAAGTGTTTGTGATTAAACAAAAATCAACATCATTTTTTGAACTTGGTGTAACGCGCAATGCTACGCTTGCAGTGGTGGGCAGTGACCGAGCAGCCCCATTAGCAACCTCATTACAGGTCTCTCAGTCCGCCATGGCAGTGCATAGCTTTGCTGTTTTTACTTGCTTGAGTCCATTCTCAGTTTTTGATGCAAGATAGGAGAGGCTGTTCATAATTGGTGAGCGCTGTATTACACAGAGGGAGGACAGTAGGCTGATAATTGGTGAGCGCTGTATTACACAGAGGGAGGACAGTAGGCTGATAATTGGTGAGCGCTGTATTACACAGAGGGAGGACAGTAGGCAGATAATTGGTGATCACTGTATTGCACAGAGGGAGGACGGTAGGCTGATAATTGGTGAGCGCTGTATTGCACAGAGGGAGGACGGTAGGCTGATAATTGGTGAGCGCTGTATTACACAGAGGGAGGACAGTAGGCTGATAATTGGTGAGCGCTGTATTGCACAGAGGGAGGACGGTAGGCTGATAATTGGTGAGCGCTGTATTACACAGAGGGAGGACAGTAGGCTGATAATTGGTGATCACTGTATTGCACAGAGGGAGGACAGTAGGCTGATAATTGGTGATCACTGTATTACACAGAGGGAGGACAGTAGGCTGATAATTGGTGATCACTGTATTACACAGAGGGAGGACAGTAGGCTGATAATTGGTGAGCGCTGTATTACACAGAGGGAGGACAGTAGGCTGATAATTGGTGAGCGCTGTATTGCACAGAGGGAGGACGGTAGGCTGATAATTGGTGAGCGCTGTATTACACAGAGGGAGGACGGTAGGCTGATAATTGGTGATCACTGTATTACACAGAGGGAGGACAGTAGGCTGATAATTGGTGAGCGCTGTATTACACAGAGGGGAGGACAGTAGGCTGATAATTGGTGATCACTGTATTACACAGAGGGAGGACGGTAGGCTGATAATTGGTGAGCGCTGTATTACACAGAGGGAGGACAGTAGGCTGATAATTGGTGAGCGCTGTATTACACAGAGGGAGGACAGTAGGCTGATAATTGGTGAGCGCTGTATTGCACAGAGGGAGGACGGTAGGCTGATAATTGGTGAGCGCTGTATTACACAGAGGGAGGACGGTAGGCTGATAATTGGTGATCACTGTATTACACAGAGGGAGGACAGTAGGCTGATAATTGGTGAGCGCTGTATTACACAGAGGGGAGGACAGTAGGCTGATAATTGGTGATCACTGTATTACACAGAGGGAGGACAGTAGGCTGATAATTGGTGATCACTGTATTACACAGAGGGAGGACAGTAGGCTGATAATTGGTGAGCGCTGTATTACATAGAGGGGAGGATGGCAGGCTGATAATTGATGATCACTGTATTACACAGAGGGAGGACGGTAGGCTGATAATTGGTGAGCGCTGTATTACACAGAGGGAGGACAGTAGGCTGATAATTGGTGAGCGCTGTATTACATAGAGGGGAGGACGGTAGGCTGATGAGGAGCGTGAA